>NC_041388.1:102421625-102422033 GCF_002162155.2 Triticum dicoccoides
TACCAAAACATAGGAGCCGGGCAAACCCAACATTTGACCAAAGACATGATTCGGAGCTGATGCATATAATGCTATAAGTTCGGGGTGCCGCACTTGTGAAAGTGTTCGGACTTTTCACACCGCATTGTGGGGTACGTAAGCCCCTGGTGTATTGGCCGTACCAGAGTGTACGGTTGCAAGGCGTCAGTAATGAACACACACACACACACACACATATATATATATATATATATATATATATATATATATATATATAACAAGAATGCAATAATAGTCGTAATGTCATGCATTGTTTATTGAAAAATTGCGTTAAAGCGGAGTGATACAGATAGTGCGATAAGCAAAGAGTAGGACTATGTCCCTTCCAAGGGCAAGCTGAGGAATGGTATGAAATCGAATATTTCGCTC
>NC_041388.1:102422364-102530017 GCF_002162155.2 Triticum dicoccoides
CAAGAATGCAATAATAGTCGTAATGTCATGCATTGTTTATTGAAAAATTGCGTTAAAGCGGAGTGATACAGATAGTGCGATAAGCAAAGAGTAGGACTATGTCCCTTCCAAGGGCGAGCTGAGGAATGATATGAAATCTGTAATCAACCTGGGAATTCCGTTGTATAACGTAGCTCTCTGCCTCCTTGGTTGCTGCATCATGTGTTCAATAATAGTGCTGCCGGACAGTGTTTCCAGAGATTAAGGTCCTGAAAGAAAAAGAAAAATAACCGAACGGGAAGCCCCTAGTGCGGTTTAGGCCGCGTCTTGGGGCGTGCCACAGTTTTGCCCCCCTCCCCACCTGTGCCCATGGTATTTTTAATGCATAATTATGTACGCGCGACACGAGTTTCGCCGCTGGGCTGGGATTGGGGTGGCCGCCGTATTGCTACGCGAGCTCAGATCTTGAGCTTGAGGTATGCATAATGTGGTACCGCATTGAATCTAGCAAATGCGGTTCGCCCGAGCAGCACGTGATAACCACTGCGGAACGGGACTATATCAAAGATTAACTCTTCGCTTCGGAAGTTATCAGGGGATCCGAAGACCACTTCCAGTATAATTGAGCCTGTGCAATGGGCCTCTACGCCTGGAATGACGCCCTTAAAGGTCATTTTGGTGGGTTTGATCCTTGAGGGGTCTATACCCATTTTGCGCACTGTGTCCTGATAAAGCAAGTTCAAGCTGCTGCCGCCGTCCATAAGGACTCGAGTGAGGTGAAATCCGTCGATGATTGGGTCTAGGACCAGTGCGGCAAATCCGCCATGACGGATACTAGTGGGGTGGTCCTGCGATCGAAGGTGATCGGGCAGGAGGACCAAGGGTTGAACTTTGGGGCGACTGGCTCCAACGCATATACGTCCCTGAGCGCATGCTTCCGCTCCCTCTTGGGGATGTGGGTTGCGTATATCATGTTCACCGTCCGCACTTGCGGGGGAAACCTCTTCTATCCTCCAGTGTGCGGCTACCGGGGTTCCTCCTCGTCATTGCTACGTGGCCCCTTGTCCTTGTTTTTGGCAATTAACTTGTCGGCCTGCTTGAACACCCAACAATCCCTGTTGGTGTGATTGGCTGGCTTGTCTGGGGTGCCGTGTATTTGACACGAGCGATCGAGTATACGGTCCAAGCTGGATGGACCCGGCATACTTTGTTTGAATGGCTTTTTCCGCTGACCGGGTTTAGAGCCTTTGAATCCAGCATTGACTGCCGTATCCTCAGTATTTTCGCTATTAATGTGGCACTTACGCTTGTTGCGACGTGACCTGCTATTGCCGTCCTTGGAATCTGAGGTACCATGGTTCTTTGATATGTTATTACTACGAGCCAACCAACTGTCTTCTCCCGCACAAAAACGGGTCATGAGCGTCGTGAGAGCTGCCATAGATTTCGTCTTTTCCTGACCAAGGTGTCGGGCTAGCCACTCGTCTCGGATGTTGTGCTTCAAAGCCGCTAAGGCCTCCGCGTCCGGACAGTCGACGATTTCATTTTTCTTTGTAAGGAACTGAGTCTAGAATTGCCTGGCCGACTCTTCTGGCTGTTGAATTATGTGGCTCAAGTCATCGGCGTCTGGTGGTCGCACATAAGTGCCCTGAAAGTTTTCGAGGAATGCGGCTTCCAGATCTTCCCAACAGCTAATGGAGTCCGCTGGCAAGCTGTTAAGCCAATGCCGCGCTGGTCCTTTGATATTTAGTGGGAGGTATTTGATGGCATGTAGGTCATCGCGACGGGCCATGTGGATGTGGAGGAGGAAGTCCTCAATCCATACCGCGGGATCTGTTGTGCTGTTGTATGATTCAATATTTACAGGTTTAAAACCTTCTGGGAATTGATGTTCCATTACTTCGTCTGTGAAGCATAAGGGGTGTGCGGCGCCTCTGTACTGGGCTATATCACGACGCAGCTCGAATGGGTCTTGCCCGCTGTGTTCGGCCCGGCCGGATTTGCTTTTACTGTATCCAGCGTGACGTTTGTCGTCTCGCAGAGTGGTGCGCCCTCTTGATCCGTAGATCGATCTTGAATGCTTTGGCTTGTTCTCCAATATGTCTCGCAGGTCTGGCGTATCTCCCCATGCCTTTTTATTTGAATGGCATTGGGGTGGAGGCTGAGCTTTTGGCTGGAATGCCTCTCTATCGCGGCCACGAGGTGGCCGATCAGCCATATCGTACGCTTCTTCCTCCAGTCGGGGTAGTAATCTGCGCCTTGGGTAACTCTTGGAGGGGCGCTCGAGTTTATATTCCTCGGCCGCGAGGACTTCAGTCCATTTGTCAGCTAGCAGATCTTGATCAGCTTGAAGCTAGTGCTGCATTTTCTTCAGGCTATTTTCCATGGCCATAAGCCGGCGCTTGAAGCGCTCTTGTTCGACGGGATCCTCTGGTACGGCGAATTCATTGTCGCCAAGGCTTGCCTCGTCTTCGGAGGGGGGCATGTATTGTCATCCTCCTTTTCTTCGTCTGCCGCTCTCTCAGGAGAGCTGGCTTCTTCATCATCCTGCTCTATATCTTGCTAGAGGGGATTGTTGTTGTCTTCGGCACTATCTGGAGTGTTATTATCTCCTGTGCCGGTATCACCACTTTTGTTTGGCGGGACTTAGAGCGGCGCCGCTGACATCGGCGCTTGGGTTGCTTCTTGGAGGGGTCATCCTCCGCTATTTCGTCGCCATTGCCTTCGTTGGGTGTATCCACCATGTATATGTCATATGACGAGGTGGCTTTCTAGTGCCCTATAGGTGCTGATTCATGTTCGTCTGATACATCGTCGTCCATACCGTCGATGTCTTCGGAGTCGAAGTCGAGCATGTCGGTTAAATCATCGATAGTGGCTACGAAGTGGGTGGTGGGTGGGCGTCGAATTTCTTTGTCGTCCGCATCCCAATCCTGTTGGCCATAATCCGGCCAGGGCTCTCCTGACAAAGAGAAAGACCTTAGTGAATTCAGGATGTCGCCAAAGGGCGAGTGCTGAAAGATATCCGCTGCGGTGAATTCCATGACCGGCGCCCAATCGGATTCGATTGGCAAGGGCGCGGATGGTTCGGAGTCAGAAAAAGAGTGCGGCACCTTGGAGTCACGGGCTGCATAGAGGATTATGCTGGTGTTTGGCTCGATCACCGTTAAGACTGCAGCCCCTGAGGCAGTGTCTAACCACCCGTCCTCGATTGGCGCAGTTGGCTCCTAGCTAAGGGTCAGAGCTGATGCGGGCGCGGCCTCTGGGGTACTATTTGGCGGCAGAGCTAGGTCATACCCATCACGACAGTGCGGCGTGCCCGGCTGTGGCTCGAATCCGTCGAAGATCAAGTCTCCGCGGATGTCGGCCGTGTAGTTCAAACTTCCGAATCTGACCTGATGGCCAGGGGTGTAGCTTTCAATCTGCTCCAGATGGCCAAGCGAATTAGCCTGCAGTGCAAAGCCACCGAATACGAAGATCTGTCCGGATAGAAAAGTCTCACCCTGGACCGCATTGCTATCGATGATAGTAGGAGCCATCAAGCCTAACGGCGACGACACAGAGGAACTCTCAATGAAAGCACCAATGTCGGTGTCAAAACCGGCGGATCTCGGGTAGGGGGTCCCGAACTGTGCGTCTAGGCCGGATGGTAACAGGAGATAGGGGACACGAAGTTTTACCTAGGTTTGGGCCCTCTTGATGGAGGTAAAACCCTACATCCTGCCTGATTAATATTGATGATATGGGTAGTACAAGAGTAGATCTACCACGAGATCAAAGAGGCTAAACCCTAGAAGCTAGCCTATGGTATGATTGTATGTTGTGATTGTTGTCCTACGGACTAAAACCCTTCGGTTTATATAGACACCGGAGAGGGTTAGGGTTACACAAGGTCGGTTACCAAGGTGGAGATATCCATATACATATCGCCTAGCTTGCCTGCCACGCCAAGTAGAGTCCCATCCGGACACGAGACGAAGTCTTCAATCTTGTATCTTCATAGTCTAATAGTCCGGCCAATGGAGATCGTCCGGCTGTCCGGAGACCCCCTAATCCAGGACTCCCACATTGTGCATTGCCCTTTCTCACCTCAAGAGTTGGTGCAAACTTCACCGGTGCATCCAGACCCCGTGATATGATACGCTCTATCACACATAAGCCTCCTTATATCTTCCTCAAAACAGCCACCATACCTACCTATTATGGCATTTCCATAGCCATTCCGAGATATATTGCCATGCAACTTTCCACCGTTCCCTTTATTATGACACGCTCCATCATTGTATATTGCTTTGCATGATCACATAGTTGACATCATATTTGTGGCAAAGCCACCATTCATAATTCTTTCATACATGTCACTCTTGATTCATTACATATCCCGATACACCGCCGGTGGTATTCACATAGTCATATTTTGTTCTAAGTATCGAATTGTAATTCTTGAGTTGTAAGTAAATAAAAGTGTGATGATCATCATTATTAGAGCATTGTCCCAGTGAGGAAAGGATGATGGAGACTATGATTCCCCCACAAGTCGGGATGAGGTTCCGGACGAAAAAAGAGGCCAAAAAGGAGAAAAAAGGCCCAAATAAAAAAATGAGAGAAAAAGAGAGAAGGGGCAATGCTACTATCCTTTTTCCACACTTTTTCTTCAAAGTAGCACCATGATCTTCATGATATAGAGTCTCCTATTTTGTCACTTTTATATACTAGTGGGAATTTTTCATTATAGAACTTGGCTTGTGTATTCCAATGATGGGCTTCCTCAAAATGCCCTAGGTCTTCGTGAGCAAGCAAGTTGGACGCACACCCACTTAGTTTCTTTTGTTGAGCTTTCATACACTTATAGCTCTAATGCATCCGTTGTATGGCAATCCCTACTCACTCACATTGATATCTATTGATGGGCATCTCCATAGCCCGTTGATACGCCTAGTTGATGTGAGACTATCTTCTCTGTTTTGTCTTCTCCACAACCACCATTCTATTCCACCTATAGTGCTATGTCCATGGCTCACGCTCATGTATTGCGTGAAAGTTGAAAAAGTTTGAGAACATCAAAAGTATGAAACAATTGCTTGGCTTGTCATTGGGGTTGTGCATGATTTAAATATTTTGTGTGATGTAGATAGAGCATAGCCAAACTATATGATTTTGTAGGGATAACTTTCTTTGGCGATGTTATTTTGAGAAGACATGATTGCTTGGTTAGTATGCTTGAAGTATTATTATTTTTATGTCAATATTAAACTTTTGTCTTGAATCTTTCAGATCTGAACATTCATGCCACAATAAATAAAATTACATTTAAAATTATGTTAGGTATCATTCCACATTAAAAATTCTGTTTTTATCATTTACCTACTCGAGGACGAGCAGGAATTAAGCTTGGGGATGCTGATACGTCTCCAACGTATCTATAATTTTTGATTGTTCCATGCTATTATATTATCTGTTTTGGATGTTTAATGGGATTTAATATTCACTTTTATATTATTTTTGGGACTAACCTATTAACCGGAGGCCCAAGTCAGTTGCTATTTTTTTGCCTATTTCAGTGTTTCGCAGAAAAGGAATATCAAATGGAATCCAAACGGAATGAAACCCTCGCGAGGATCTTTTTTTGGAACAAACGCAATCTAGGAGACTTGGAGTGGAGTTCAAGGAAGCAACGAGGCGGCCAAGAGGTAGGGCAGCACGCCCAGGGGGCCAGACGCGCCCCCCACCCTTGTGGGCCCCTCGTAGCTCCACCGACCTACTTCCTTCACCTATATATACTCTTATACCCTAAAAACCTCCAGGGGAGCCACAAAACCACTTTTCCACCGCCGCAACCTTCTGTACCAGTGAGATCCCATCTGGGGACCTTTTCCGGCGATCTGCCGGAGGGGGATCCGATCACGGAGGGCTTCTACATCAACACCATAGCCTCTCTGATGATGTGTGAGTAGTTTACCATATACCTGCGGGTCCATAGTTATTAGCTAGATGGCTTCTTCTCTCTCTTTGGATCTCAATACAAAGTTCTCCTCGATGTTCTTGGAGATCTATTCGATGTAATTATTTTTGCGGTGTGTTTGCCGAGATTCGATGAATTGTGGGTTTATGATTAACATTATCTATGAACAATATTTGATTCTTCTCTGATTTCTTATGTGCATGATTTGATATCTTTGCAAGTCTCTTCAAATTATTAGTTTTGTTTAGCCTACTAGATTAATCTTTCTTGCAATGGGAGAAGTGCTTAGCATTGGGTTCAATCTTGCGGTGTCCTTTCCCAGTGACAGCAGGGGCAGCAAGGCACGTATTGCATTGTTGCCATCGAGGATAAAAAGATGGGGTTTATATCATATTGCTTGAGTTTATCCCTCTACATCATGTCATCTTGCCTAATGCATTACTCTGTTCTTATGAACTTAATACTCTAGATGCACGCTGGATAGCGATCGATGTGTGGAGTAATAGTAGTAGATGCATAATTGTTTTAGTCTACTTGACACGGACGTGATGCCTATATTCATGATCATGCCTAGATATTATCATAACTATGTGAAAGTACAAGTGTGTCAGATTTCGGGTTCCGGCAAACCCTTGAGGTTCGAACACTCGGGTGTGCGTGAAGGTTTCCCCCTACCGATCCATGCCCTCGCTCTCTAAGATCTTGTGGACGAACTCTACGAACTAGCAACACAAAGACACAAGATTTATACTGGTTCAGACCACCGTTGTGGTGTAATACCCTACTCCAGTGTGGTGGTGGAGGATTGCCTCCTGGGCTGATGATGAACAGTACAAGGGGAAGAACAGCCTCCTGAGGTCGAGTTGTTCTTGTGCTTGGTGGGTGTGTTGCCGAGGATCGGGATCAGATCTCCCTCCCTTTCTTTTCTCTCCCTCTAGCTACGGTGATAGTTAGCTCTATTTATAGTGGCCCTGGTCCTCTTCCCAAATATTGAGCAGGACGGGAGCCAACAATGGCCAATTTGAAAGGGGACATCTAGTACAAGCTATCTTGACAAAAGTAGTCTTCGTCTGCAAAAGACTCTGGCGATGACGCCGTCCTGGGTTCCATGGTGACCTCCGTCTTGCAGTCATGCGTTCTTGGTCTCGTTGCACCGATATGGAAAGCTTTGCTTGATGCCTCGGTATTCAACGCCTGTGCTTTCCCCCTTATCACAAAAGAGGAAGCAAGGACACTGTGCATGCTGGCGCCCACCTGGTATCGATCGTCATGGCTAACGTCCATGAGAACCTCGTGAGGTTTGCCTCGCCTTGATCTCTCCGCCCCTCGTGAGCCTGCCTGGAGAGGCTGCTCCTGAGGAGGTCTTGCATCATCCGCCTCGCGAGGCTTGGCTCCTCACGAGGGTCTTGGTTCCTTGTCTATAAATGTCGGATGTGGGGTTCCGGCAAACCCTTAAGGTTCAACCACTGGGGTGTGCGCGAAGTCTTTTTCTTCCACCGATCTACGCCCTAGCTCGCCAAGATCTCGCTGACGAACTCAACGAACTCGCAACATGGAAAGACACAAGATTTATACTAGTTCGGGCCACCGTTGTGCTGTAATACCCTACTCCAGTGTGGTGGTGGTGGATTGCCTCTTAGGCTGATGATGAACAATACAATGGGAAGAACAACCTCCTGAGGTTGAGGAGTTCTTGTGCTTGGCTAACTTGTGTGGGTGAGAGTGATCTAAGATCTCGGCCCCTGCCTATGGTGGTGGCTAGTTCTACTTATAGAGGCCCTGGTCCTCTTCCCAAATCTTGAGCGGGAAGGGAGCCAACAGTGGCGGGCAACTTTGAAGGGGGATAGCTAGTACAAGCTATCCAGATAAAAGTGGTCTTCGCCTGCTAAAGGCTATGGTGGTGACACCGTCTTGGGCTCCACGATGACCTCTGTCTTGCTGTCCTTCTGGTCTTGGTCTTGTTGCACCAAAATGGCAACCTTTGTCTGATGCCTCGGTACTCCTCGCCTGCGCTGGTTTTCTTAGCACCAAAGAGGAAACAAGGACGTTGTGTGCGCTGGCGCCCGCCTGGTGTCGATCGTCATGGCTCACGTCACGAGAGCCTCGTGAGGTTCGCCTCGCCTTGATATCTCTGCTCCTCGTGTGCCTGCCTGACTAGGCCGCTCCATAGGAGGTCTTGTATCGTCCGCCTCGCGAGGCTTGGCCCCTCGTGAGGGTCTTGGATGCCTTGTTGATGAAGGTGGGACGTACGGTCTGCTGGCTTAGCCACGCAGCGGGCCGCAGATAGGCAAGTCTGGGGACCCCCGTTCCTAGGATGCTGACAATAGCCCCCGGGCCCAAGGTGCGCTCGGGCTTGGCTTTGCGGCGAAGCCAAGGGCCAAGTACGGAGCATCGCGGGGCCCAAAAGCCTGCGGCCTCGGTTGACACGTGGCGGCTGATTGGACGTGGGCATCTCCACTTCCCCACGCTGCCCTTGAATCCGTCTGGCTATGCATCCCCCGCTTCTTACTCGGTTATTCTTCCTTCGCCGCGCCCGACTCTTCCAATCTCCCTGCTTCCTCGAGGCCCTGCTCCGTCCTCCCAATCTGATTGTGCTCCGCCTGCTTCTCCACCATGGCGTCGAAATAAGCCGAGAAGGGGAAGAAACCTCTGTCCTTGCCAATTGCGCCTCCATCCTTCGAGTCAGCGCTTGGCCGGCCCCGGGTGCTCAACGACGAGACCATGGACAAGCTGCGCCCCATGCTTGCCTCCAGTTTCAACGAGTGGGGAGCGACGGCAGCTTGGCCCGCGTCTCGCACTTGCATGGCTCGTGCAGTCACCGATGTTCCGATCTTCATTGAGGCCCTCTGGGCTGGCCTGATTCCTCCCTTCTCTACTTTCTTCAGTGCGGTGCTCGAGCACTATTAGATCCACATGCTCCATCTCGACCCTCAATCTGTGACCCTTCTTACCGTCTTCGCCTTCTTGTGCGAGGCCATGGTGGACATTGCTCCTTCCGTGGCACTCTTCCGCCACTTCTTCTCGCTGCATCTCACCGGTCCCCCGCAGAGCTCGGGGTGCGTGGGCTTCCAGGCCATGGCTGCGACGGCAGGCGCGGGGATCAACTTCGAGCTTCCTTCATCCATGAGCGAGTTCCGTACTCGATGGGTGTTTGTTCACGCCGGCGTGCTCAATCCTCTGCTCCAAGCTCCGGTGGGGCCTGCCATTCCAAACTCCGGTTGGGGTCAACAGAAGCTCACGAGCCCCTGCCTTGCCCCTGTCTGGGCCAAGCTGAGGTGGTTGAAGGACCTCGGCGTGACTGCGCCCATGGTGGTGAGGGAGTTTGTTAGGCGTCGAGTTGCTCCACTTCAGCGCCACTCCCGCTTGATGTGGGACTTGCTCCGCAGCCAGGACAACATGAGGTTTCAGGAGGAGGGGCTTCCTCTTTCCGCGCGGCAAACAGTGCTCACGGTCCTATCAGGTGTCCCTCTGCCGAATGAGATGCCCAGGAACAGCTGCCTGTTGTACCGCTGTGAGAACAAAGTCTCATTTTCCGCGAACATGCCTTCCTTTGATTAGTGGGGGCTGTGCCCAGTCGGCTTGACGGGGCCCCGTGAGAACCCCGTCATCATGGTCCCCCTCCCTGCCACTGGTGCGGAGCTTGCCCCAGGTGATGGTGCAAGGGGGGGGGGGCGAGCTCCGACGGGGGCCGGCGGCTCAAGTGCCGAGGAGCACATGACGAGCGGTGATCCTGGGGCGTCGTCCTCGGGGGCCAGCGACCCCCCTCCTGAGGTGTTGGTTGCTGAGGAGACGCGGCATGAGGCTCCCAAGGCTGAGGCTCCAGGAGCCTCGGGAGGTTGCAGTGAGAGGGCGCAGGGCTGTTCGCCACGATCGGGCTCCTCTGAAGCCATCCCTCTTGGTTCTTCTTAGGCTCCGCCACGCACCGGCCATCACGTCCAGCGCTTTGGTCGTCTTTGTGTGGACTTTGAGGAGCTTCGCAAGAGGAAGGGATCCCCCAGTGGCAGTAATATCTTCGGGCCATTGAAGCTACGGAAGTACATCGCCATTGACGTGTAAGCATCTTATTGCCATGGCTTCCTGCGTATTGTCTTCTTATTCTGACGCCTGTCTTTCAGGGCTCCTTCCGTTGAAGCTGTTGCGTCTTCCGAGAGGCTGCCTCCTCCTTCATCAACTCCCCCATCAACCTTGAGCGTTCCTAGCCTGCCTGCCGCCCTTGGAGCAGGGTCGGTCGGGGGAGCATCCTCGCCTTCGTGGCACGCTGAGTCCATGGTTCGGCCGCCCCTCCCCCATGGCCTAGTCTCCTCCCTCGCTCATGAACAGCCGTTGGTTGACCTCGATCTTCGGTTCATCTTCAAGCGGCGAGCCCCGATCAGCTTGGGCTCCTCACGAGGGCGGGCTGACGTCAGGCGCCAGCCCCCCGCCGGGAGGTGGCACGCCACTTGATGCCCCGCCCGCTGCCCCCGAGGCGGAGGACGAGGCAGGTCGAGCATTCGAGCTCGAGCGCGGGCGGAGCGTGGTTCGTCATGAGCTCTTCCAGGAGGCGATGGGTGCGATGAGCCGCCTTGGTGAAGAGCTTGCTCGTGTCGATTCGCGTCTCGAGGCTGAAGGTCTCCGGCTGGTGGAGGAGCGGCGCAAGCTGAAGGTGGCCATCGACCTCGGTCGCTACCAGCATGACCTCGAGAATGCGAAGGTCGAGGCGTCCCTCAAGATCGCCCATGAAGCCCGCTCGCGAGCCTTGGAAGAGGCTCGCGAGGCCGATCGCCGTTGTGAGGCAGCGGAAGAGTACGCGTGGGGCTCCAGGCCTAGAGCACGTCCCTCGAGCAGCAGGCGAAGGCGCGTGGGGCCGGTCTTGCATCGCTGAGGGGGACGCCCGTGGAGGAAGAGGAGGTCCGGAAGCGCGAGGAGACACTGGCCCTAGAAGCCGTGGAGCGTGATACGTCCATTTTGCATCATGCTTTTATATCGATATTTATTGCATTATGGACTGATATTTCACTTTATGTCACAATCCTTATGGCTGTTCTCTCTTATTTTACAAGGTTTACATAAGGAGGGAGAATGCCGACAGCTGGAATTCTGGGCTGGAAAAGGAGCAAATATTAGAGACCTATTCTGTGCAACTCCAAAAGTCCTGAAACTCCACGGAACATCTTAAAATAAATAAAGAAAAATCCTCACCAAAGATGAAGGCCAGGGGGCCCACACCCTGCTCACGAGGGTGGGGGGCGCCCCCCCGTAGGGCGCGCCCCCTACCTCGTGGGCCCCCTGGTGGCTCTCCTACGTCCATCTTCTCCTATATGAAGTCTTTCGATGAGAAAAAAATAAGGGGGAACTTTTCGGGATGAGACTCCGCTGCCACGAGGCAAAACCTTGGCGGATCCAATCTAGAGCTCCGGCAGAGCTGTTCTGCCGTGGATACTTCCCTCTGGGAGGGGGAAATCATCACCATCATCATCACCAACGCTCCTCTCATCGGGAGAGGGCAATCTCCATCAACATCTTCACCAGCACCATCTCATCTCCAAACCCTAGTTCATCTCTTGTATCCAATTCTTGTCTCAAAGTCCGGGATTGGTGCTAGTAGGTTGCTAGTAGTGTTGATTACTCCTTGTAGTTGATGCTAGTTGGTTTATTTGGTGGAAGATCATATGTTCAGATCCTATATGCATATTATTACCCCTCTGATTATGAACATGAATATGCTTTGTGAGTAATTACGTTCGTTATTGAGGACAAGGGAGAAGTCTTGCTATTAGTAGTCATGTGAATTTGGTATTCGTTTGATATTTTGATAAGATGTATGTTGTCTAGCCGCTAGTGGTGTTATGTGAACATCAACTACATAACACTTCACCATTATTTGGGCCTAGAGGAAGGCATGGGGAAGTTATAAGTAGATGATGGGTTGCTAGAGTGACAGAAGCTTAAACCATAGTTTATGCGTTGCTTCGTAAGGGGCTGATTTGGATCCATATGTTTCATGCTATGGTTAGATTTACCTTAATACTTTTGTTGTAGTTGCGGATGCTTGCAATAGAGGTTAATAATAAGTGGGATGTTTTTTCAAGTAAGAACAGCACCCAAGCACCGGTCCACACACATACCAAATTATCAAAGTATCGAACGCGAATCATATGAATGTGATGAAAACTAGCTTGACGATATTCCCATGTGTCCTCGGGAGCGCTTTTCCTATTATAAGAGTTTGTTCCGGCTTGTCCTTTGCTACAAAAGGATTGGGCCACCTTGCTGCACTTTATTTACTTTTGTTACTTGTTGCTCGTTATAATTTATCCTATCACAAAACTATTTGTTACCACTTATTTCAGTACTTGCAGAGAATACCTTGCTGAAAACTGCTTATCATTTCCTTCTGCTCCTCGTTGGGTTCGACACTCTTATCGAAAGGACTATGATAGATCCCCTATACTTGTGGGTCATCAAGACTCTTTTCTGGCGTCGTTGACGGGGAGTGTAGCGCCTTTGGTAGGTGGAATTTGGTAAGGAAAAATTTATATAGTGTGCTGAAATTTACTGTCACTTGTTACTATGGAAAGTAATTCTCTGAGGGGCTTGTTCGGGGTATCTTCACCCCGTCCAGTAGAGAAAAGAGTTGCTCCTCAACCTACTGAACCTATTTAAAACAAAACTCCTTTTGAATTTCCTTCGGGTATGATGGAAAAACTGCTAGCTAACCCTTTTACAGGAGATGGAACAAAGCATCCTGATGAACACTTAATATATGTGGATGAAGTTTGTGGATTATTTAAGCTTGCAGGTATACCTGATGATGTTGCTAAGAAGAAGGTCTTCCCTTTATCTTTGAAGGGAGAGGCATTGATATGGTATAGGCTATGTGATGATATGAGATCATTGGACTATAAAAGATTGAAGTTGGAATTTCATCAAAAGTATTACCCTATGCATCTTGTTCATCGTGATCGCAATTATATATATAATTTCTGGCCTCGCAAAGGAGAAAGCATCGCTCAAGCTTGGGGGAGGCTTAAATCAATGTTATATTCATGCCTCAATCATGAGCTCCCGAGAGAAATAATTATGCAAAGTTTTTATGCTTGGATTTCTGATAACAATCGCACCATGCTCGATACTTCTTGTGCTGGCTCTTTTATGATGAAGACTATTGAATTCAGATGGAATTTATTGGATAGAATTAAAGCAACTCTGAAGATTGGGACCTCTACAAAGGTAAGGAGTCAGGTATGACACCTAAGTTTGATTGTGTTAAATCTTTTATGGACACCGATATTTTCTGTAAGTTTAGCACTAAATATGGACTTGACTCTGAGATAGTAGCTTCTTTCTGTGAATCTTTTGCTACTTATGTTGATCTCCCTAAGGAGAACTGGTTTAAATATCATCCTCCCATAGAAGCAAAAGTAGCTGCACCTATTAAATTTGAAGAAAAGACTGTCACTTATAATGATCCTATTGTTCCTACTTCTTATATTGAGAAACCACCTTTCCCTGTTAGAATAAAGGATCATGCTAAAGCTTCAACTATTGTTCGTAAAAGCAATATTAGAACTTATACACCTCGTGAGCAAGTTAAAGTCGAACCTAATATTGCTATTGTTAAAGATATCTTGTCTGATAATATTGATGAGCATGTTATTCAGTTCGAAGGTGAAACTGCTAGAATTGCTAAACCTTGTGCTAAAGATAAACATAGACCTATGGTAGGCGTGCCTGTTATTTCTGTTAAAATAGGAGATCATTGTTATCATGGCTTATGTGATATGGGTGCAAGTGCTAGTGTTATACCGCATACTTTATACGAAGAAATTAAGAATGAAATTGCACCTGTTGAGTTAGAAGATATTGATGTTACTATTAAACTTGCTAATAGAGATACTATTGCACCAATTGGAATTGTTAGAGATGTTGAAGTCTTGTGTGGGAAAACTAAATATCCTGCTGATTTTCTTGTTCTTGGTTCCCCACAAGATAGCTTTTGTCCGATTATATTTGGTAGACCCTTCTTAAATACTGTCAATGCTACCATAGATTGCACAAAGAATGTTGTCACTATTGGCTTGGATGATATGGTTCATGAGTTTAATTTCTCTAAATTTAGTAAACAACATCGTGAGGAAGAATTACCTAGTAAGGATGAAATTATTGGTCTTGCTTCTATTGCCGTACCTCCTAGTGATCCTTTAGAACACTCTTTGCTAGACCATGAAAATGATATGTTCATGAATGAAAGAAGGGAAATAGATGAAGTATTCTTTAAACAGGAACCTATTCTGCAGCACAATTTGCCTGTTGAAATCTTAGGGGATCCTCCTCCACCCAAGGGTGATCCCGTGTTTGAGCTTAAACCTTTGCCCGATAATCTTAAATATGCTTATCTTGATGAAAAGAAGATATATCCTGTTATTAGTGCTAACCTTTCAGAGCATGAAGAAGAAAGATTATTGAAAACTCTGAAGAAGCATTGTGCTGCTATTGGATATACTCTTGATGATCTTAAGGGCATTAGTCCCACTATATGTCAACATAAAATAAATTTGGAAGCAGATGCCAAACCAGTTCGTGATCCTCAACGACATCTGAATCCTAAAATGAAAGAAGTGGTAAGAAAAGAAATACTAAAGCTTCTGGAGGCAGGTATAATCTATCCCATTGATGATAGTGAGTGGGTAAGTCATGTCCATTGTGTCCCTAAGAAGGGAGGTATTACTGTTGTTCCTAATGATAAAGATGAATTGATTCCACAAAGAATTATCACAGGTTATAGGATGGTAATTTATTTCCGCAAATTAAATAAAGCTACTAAGAAAGATCATTACCCCTTACCTTTTATTGATCAAATGCTAGAGAGATTATGCAAACATACACACTATTGCTTTCTAGATGGTTATTCTGGTTTCTCTCAAATACCTGTGTCGGCTAGAGATCAATCAAAGACTACTTTTACATGCCCTTTTGGTACTTTTGCTTATAGACATATGCCTTTTGGTTTATGTAATGCACCTGCTACCTTTCAAAGATGCATGATGGCTATATTCTCTGACTTTTGTGAAAAGATTTGTGAGGTTTTCATGGACGAATTTTCCGTCTATGGTTCCTCTTTTGATGATTGCTTGAGAAATCTTGATCGAGTTTTGCAGAGATGTGAAGAAACTAATCTTGTCTTGAATTGGGAAAAGTGCCACTTTATGGTTAATGAAGGTATTGTCTTGGGGCACAAAGTTTCTTAAGGTGGTATTAAAGTTGATAAAGCCAAGGTTTATGCTATTGAAAAGATGCCATGTCCCAGGGACATCAAAGGTATAAGAAGTTTCCTTGGTCATGCCAGATTTTACAGGAGGTTCATCAAGGACTTCTCAAAAATTTCTCAGCCTCTGACTAATTTATTGCAAAAAGATATACCATTTGTCTTTGATGATGATTGTGTAGAAGCATTTGAAATACTTAAGAAAGCATTAGTCTCTGCACCTGTTGTTCAGCCACCTAATTGGAATTTACCCTTTGAAATTATGTGTGATGCTAGTGATTATGCTATAGGTGTTGTTCTAGGGCAAAGAGTTGATAAGAAATTAAATGTTATGCATTATGCTAGTAAGACTGTAGACAATGCTCAAACAAATTATGCTGCTACTGAAAAAGAGCTTTTAGCAGTTGTATTTGCTTGTGATAAGTTCAGATCTTATATTGTTGATTCTAAAGTAACTATTCAAACTGATCATGCTGCTATTAAATATCTTATGGAAAAGAAAGATGCTAAACCTAGACTTATTAGATGGGTTCTCTTGCTACAAGAATTTGATTTGCATATTGTTGATAGAAAGGGAGCTGAGAACCCCGTTGCAGACAACTTGTCTAGGTTAGAAAATATTCTTGATGACCCACTACCTATTAATGATAGCTTTCCTGATGAACAATTAAATGTTATAAGTACTTCTTGTAGTACTCCATGGTATGCTGATTATGCTAATTATATTGTTGCTAAATTTTTACCACCTAGCTTCACATACCAACAAAAGAAAAAGTTTTTCTATGATTTAAGACATTACTTTTGGGATGACCCACATCCTTATAACGAAGGAGTAGATGGTGTTATTAGACGTTGTGTACCCGAGCATGAACAGGAACATATCCTACGCAAGTGTTATTCCGAGGCTTATTGAGGACACCACGCTGGAGATAGAACTACACATAAGGTATTGCAATCTGGTTTTTATTGGCCTACTCTCTTCAAGGATGCCCATAAGTTTGTCTTGTCTCGTGATGAATGTCAAAGAATTGGTAATACTAGTAGACGTCAAGAAATGCCTATGAATTATTCTCTTGTTATTGAACCATTTGATCTTTGGGGCTTTGATTATATGGGACCTTTTCCTGCCTCTAATGGATACACACATATTCTAGTTGCTATTGATTACGTTACTAAGTGGGTAGAAGCTATTCCAACTAGTAGTGCTGATCATAACACTTCTATTAAAATGCTTAAAGAAGTTATTTTTCCGAGGTTTGGAGTCCCTAGATATTTAATGACTCATGGTGGTCACACTTTATTCATGGTGCTTTCCGTAAAATGCTTGCTAAATATGATGTTAATCATAGATTTGCATCTCCTTATCACCCATAGTCTAGTGGTCAAGTAGAGTTGAGCAATAGAGAGCTCAAATTAATTTTGCAAAAGACTGTTAATAGGTCTAGAAAGAATTTTCCAAGAAACTTGATGATGCATTATGGGCTTATAGAACTGCATATAAAAATCCTATGGGTATGTCTCCGTATAAAATGGTTTATGGAAAAGCCTGTCACTTACCTCTTGAACTAGAACATAAGGCATATTGGGCTATTAAAGAGCTCAACTATGATTTTAAACTTGCCGGTGAAAAGAGGTTATTGGATATTAGTTCACTTGATGAATGGAGGACCCAAGCTTATGAAAATGCCAAGTTGTTTAAAGAAAAAGTTAAAAGATGGCATGACAAAAGGATACAAAAGCGTGAGTTTAATGTAGGTGATTATGTATTGCTATACAACTCTCGTTTAAGATTTTTTGCAGGAAAACTTCTCTCTAAATGGGAAGGCCCCTACGTTATCGAAGAGGTCTATCGTTCCGGTGCCATAAAAATCAACAACTTCGAGGGCACAAATCCGAAGGTGGTGAACGGTCAAAGAATCAAACACTATATCTCAGGTAATCCCATAAATGTTGAAACCAATATTATTGAAACTGTAACCCCGGAGGAATACATAAGAGACACTTTGCGGAACGTTTCAGACTCCGAAAAGGAATAGGTATGTGGTACGGTAAGTAAACTGACTCCAAAACAATTTTTAAGGCAATATTTCTTCGTTTTGGAATATTTAGAAAAATAGAAAAATAAGTAGCAGTCTGGGAAGGACACGAGGGCCCCACGAGGGTGGTGGGTGAGCCCTACCCCCTGGGCGCGCCCCCTACCTCGTGAGCACCTCGTGTGCCTTCCGGACTCCATTTTCTTGCACGATACGTATTTTGGTCGGTAAAAATTCATTATATATTCTCCCGAAGGTTTTGACTCCCGTATCACGCAAACCTCCTCTGTTCTTGTTTCGAGCTGTTTTTCTGACAGATCTAGATTATCATGACATCCCCAAGTGCTTCCAAGGACAAGTTCTTCGAGAAGGTCATCAACCCTTACCTCACGGAGGTGCTGCGACACCCTGAAACCATTGAGATGCGTGATGGGTTGTTGCACATCCGCAATGTTGAGGGACCAAAGGGAACCGGAAGTGTGGAGACGAGGCTCGAAGCAATGGAGCAACAAATTTTCAAGTGCCAGGGGATGGTGGAGCGTGGAATCAACGCTAGCCACACGATGCTCGCGGAGTTCACCAACAACTACAAGCCGGATGCCAAGAACACCGATGAGGCCATCTTCAAGCTATATGAGAAGATCGAGCACCTCCAAGCCCAAATCTATGACCTGCAAAACCAAAACTATGAGTATGAATATATATTCAAAAGAATGAGTTTGGCTGTAGATTCGAGGATTCCGGAGACTCGATCATCCTTCTATGATGGTGAACCTATGCCTTGGAAGATGGATGACAAGCCTGCATCATCAACAACACCTCCACCTTCTTCACCAACCAAGGAGATATAATCACATGGGTATGTGCACTCCCCTTGGCAACTGCCAAGCTTGGGGGAGGTGCCCCGGTATCGTATCACAATCACAACTCCTATTCTTACCCTTTTTTTTAGTTTGATCCTATTAGTAGTATCTTGATCTAGTAGAATAAAGTTTATGGCATGATCTAGTTTTGAGTTTTGCTTTATGATCTCTCTATGTAATCGAGTCCGTGAGCTATATATAATAAAGATTAGTGTTGAGTCCAGGGCTTGATTATTTTGCCATAATCTTGGGTGAATAAAAGACAAGAGAAAAAGAATAAAGAGAAACAAAAAGTTCATATTGATCTTATTGAGAGTAATGACTTCACATAGAAAGAGTATGACGATTAAAAGTTGTTGGGAGTTGGCAGACATAGCTTTGGTCATTGTTGCAATTAATAGGAAGTAATAAGGAAAGAGAGGTTTTCACATATAAATATATTATCATTGATATCTTTTATGATTGGGAGCACTCATTAAAATATGACATGCCAAAGAGTTGATGTTGGACAAGGAAGACAACATAATGAGTTATGTCTTTCTTATATCTGAGATAAAGTATGTTGTCATGAATCCTCTAACTTGTTGAGTTTGCCTTTCCCCCTCATGCTAGCCAAATTCTCAGCACCAAGTAGAAATACTACTTGTGCTTCGAAATACCCTTAAACCAGTTTTGCCATGAGAGTCCACCATATCTACCAATGGATTGAGTAAGATCCTTCAAGTAAGTTGTCATTGGTGCAAACCAATAAAAATTGCTCTAAATATGTATGATTGATTGGTGTGGGAGAAATAAGCTTTATACGATCTTGTGATGTGGAAATAATAAAAGCGATGGACTGCATAATAAAGGTTCATATCACAAGGGGCAATATAAAGTGACGTTCTTTCGCATTGAGATTTTATATATCCAACCGTAGAAGTGCATGGCAACCTCTGCTTCCCTCTGCGAAGGGCCTATTCTTTATTGTTATCTTCTACCTTATGCAAGAGTCATGGTGATCTTCACCTTTTCTTTTTCATTTTATCCTTTGGCCAGCTCACCATGTTGGAAAGAACATGATATATATATATATATATATATATATATATATATATATATATATATATATATATATATATATAATTGGATGTAGGGGAGCACGAACCATTATTGTTGACATTACCCTTGAGGTAAAAGGTTGTGGGGCAAAACTATAAACCCCTATCTTTCTCTGTGTCCGATTAAAACTCTGTAACCACAAGTATCGCATGAGTGTTAGCAATTATGGAGGACTAAATGATAGTTGAGTATGTGGACTTGCTTTTTAGCTCTGACATAGACTCTTTCCAATGTTATGATAAATTTCAATTGCTTCAATGACTGAGATTATAGTTTGTCGGAGCCCAATAAGGTTTATAATTTATACTCTTGCATTGTGAATAGATCATCACTTGAATATAAGTAATCATATGACAAAATATATATATGTTGCTATTATGAGAATAATCATGACGCCTTCATGTCCGTATTTTATTTTTATCGATGCCTCTACTTCTAAACATGAGGACATATTTATTATTATCGTCTTTTCGCTTGAGGACAAGTGAGGTCTAAGCTTGGGGGAGTTGATACGTCCATTTTGCATCATGCTTTTATATCGATATTTATTGCATTATGGACTAATATTTCACTTTATGTCACAAGACTTATGGCTATTCTCTCTTATTTTACAAGGTTTACGTAAGGAGGGAGAATGCCGGCAGCTGGAATTCTGGGCAGGAAAATGAGCAAATATTAGAGACCTATTCTGCGCAACTCCAAAAGTCCTAAAACTCCACGGAACATCTTAAAAAATGAAGAAAAATCCTCGCCAAAGATGAAGGCCAGGGGGCTCACACCCTGCTCACGAGGGTGGGGGGCGCGCCCCCCCTAGGGCACGCCCCCTACCTCGTGAGCCCCCTGGTGGCTCTCCGACGTCCATCTTCTCCTATATGAAGTCTTTCAATGAGAAAAAAATAAGGGGGAACTTTTCGGGACGAGACTCCGCCGCCACAAGGCGGAACCTTGGCGGATCCAATCTAGAGCTCCGGCAGAGCTGTTCTGCCGGGGATACTTCCCTCCGGGAGGGGGAAATCATCACCATCTTCATCAACAACGCTCCTCTCATCAGGATAGGCAATCTCCATCAACATCTTCACCAGCACCATCTCATCTCCAAACCCTAGTTCATCTCTTGTATCCAATTCTTGTCTCAAAGTCCGGGATTGGTGCTAGTAGGTTGCTAGTAGTGTTGATTACTCCTTGTAGTTGATGCTAGTTGGTTTATTTGGTGGAAGATCATATGTTCAGATCCTATATGCATATTATTACCCCTCTGATTATGAACATGAATATTCTTTGTGAGTAATTACGTTTGTTCCTGAGGACAAGGGAGAAGTATTGCTATTAGTAGTCATGTGAATTTGGTATTCGTTTGATATTTTGATAAGATGTATGTTGTCTAGCCTCTAGTGGTGTTATGTGAACGTCGACTACATAACACTTCACCATTATTTGGGCCTCGAGGAAGGCATTGGGAAGTAATAAGTAGATGACGGGTTGCTAGAGTGACAGAAGCTTAAACCCTAGTTTATGCGTTGCTTCGTAAGGGGCTGATTTGGATCCATATGTTTCATGCTATGGTTAGGTTTACCTTAATACTTTTGTTGTAGTTGTGGATGCTTGCAATAGAGGTTAATAATAAGTGGGATGTTTGTTCAAGTAAGAACAGAACCCAAGCACCGGTCCACCCACATATCAAATTATCAAAATATCGAACGCGAATCATATGAACGTGATGAAAACTAGCTTGACGATATTCCCATGTGTCCTCGGGAGCGCTTTTACTATTATAAGAGTTTGTTCCGGCTTGTCCTTTGGTACAAAAGGATTGGGCCACCTTGCTGCATTTTATTTACTTTTGTTACTTGTTGCTCGTTACAATTTATCCTATCACAAAACTATTTGTTACCACTTATTTCAGTACTTGCAGAGAATACCTTGCTGAAAACCGCTTATCATTTCCTTTTGCTCCTCATTGGGTTCGACACTCTTACTTATCGAAAGGACTACGATAGATCCCCTATACTTGTGGGTCATCAGAGCGCAGTCTCGAGCTCGAGTAACTTGAGATGAGGGAGCGTCAAGTTGCTCAGGCAGAAGACGTCGTCGAGGCCCGTGAGGCCGAAGTCGAGGAGGAGATCAACCGCCGGGTGGCCGAGGTTTGCATAGATCTGGAGGGCATGTATGACTCGAAGCTGAAGCTCGTGGGTTTGGAGGATGCGGGCAGAGCCGCCGCCCTCAGGCCTAGGCTGGATGAGGCCGAGAGGCGTGCGGAGGCCACAGCCGCCGCCCTGGTTACGGCGTAGGCAGACTTGGCCTCCGCCCACGCCGAGCTGCTTTCTCTCTGGAACCGGGTTGAAGGTGTCGAGGCCGTTGCACGACATAACAGGGAGGAGGTGCTCCAGCGCCGGACGCTGGAGCGCGAGCATGCTCCTATGCTTCAAGGCCTCCGGAACAGGGCCAACACTGCCCTGGGTTATATCTGCGACGAGAATGCTCCGACCCCTACTCGAACGACTATGCCAGCCACCTGACCTTCTTTACTGAGGTGGTGACGCGCCTAGAGGCTTGATCTGCCAGAGCTCGCTAGCTTGTGAAGGAAAGGGGGTGTGGCCTGCTTCAACGTGCCTTCTCTCGTGTCTTCAACCACCTTCTGAATGTCGACCCCAACTTTGACCTCGATGCTGCAATTGCCCCCGTACCCACAGCCGTCCGAGGCGACCTGGCGCATTGGGTAGAGGACCATGTGGACGCGTTGGTCAGGGCCTTCACTTGTGCGTGGGCAGGGGGCTCCCTCTGTGGAGAGCCCCCGGGGCGTGTACAACCCCGCCCTGACACGTGGCTTTCACGGTAGGGCTAGACGAGGTGTATCTGGGCCACCGTTGTGGTGTAATACCCTACTCCAGTGTGGTGGTGGTGGATTGCCTCTTGGGCTGATGATGAACAGTACAAGGGGAAGAACAGCCTCCTGAGGTCGAGGTGTTCTTGTGCTTGGTGGATGTGTTGCCGAGGATGGGGATCAGATCTCCCTCCCTTTCTTTTCTCTCCCTCTAGCTACGGTTATAGCTAGCTCTATTTATAGTGGCCCTGGTCCTCTTCCCAAATATTGAGCGGGAAGGGAGCCAACAACGGCCAATTTGAAAGGGGACAACTAGTACAAGCTATCCTGACAAAAGTAGTCTTCGCCTGCAAAAGACTCTGGCGATGACGCCGTCCTGGGCTCCATGGTGACTTTCGTCTTGCAGTCCTGCGGTCTTGGTCTTGTTGCACCGATATGGAAACCTTTGCTTGATGCCTCGGTACTCTGCGCCTGCGCTTGCCCCGTTAGCACAAAAGAGGAAGCAAGGAGACTGCGCATGCTGGCGCCCGCCTGGTCTCGATCGTCATCGCTCACGTAACGAGAACCTCGTGATGTTTGCCTCGCCTTGATCTCTCTTCCCCTCGTGAGCCTGCCTGGCGAGGCTGCTCCTGAGGAGGTCTTTCGTCGTCTGCCTTGCGAGGCTTGGCCCCTCGCGAGGGTCTTGGTTCCTTGTCGATGAAGATGGGCCGTACAGACCTGCCTGCATAGCCACGCCATGGGCCGCAGGCAGGCAAGTCTGGGGACCCCCGTTCCCAGGACGCCGACAAAGTGCTCCCTAGGTGGTTTTGGTAATTAATGTCAACATATCTCCTGTTGGACTAATGTTTTTATCTATAATATTTTAGACAAGTTCAACAGATGGAGTGGCATGGACAAGAAGATGTGGAACCCCTTCAAAATGCTAAGGACAAAAGATTGGCTCAAGCTCTAAAGTGCAAGACTCTACATTTTACTTTCAGTGATCCAAGATCACATTGAGTCCATAGGAACGCCAATACTATTAAAAGGGGATGAGGTGTTGCTTAATGAGTTTCTTGCTCAAAATGCTTAGTGATATGCTCCAAAAAACCCTCGACCACTTTCCCATATCCACAGATGTCCCAAACCAAAGATCAAACTCGGCCCCACCAAAATGTTCTATCCGCGCCACCGAGTTCTCTTGACATAGCCACTGCCAGAAACCCTAATCCATTCGGTCTCACCGATGATCTCGGTCTCACCGAGATGGGCTTGCAAACTCTCTGTTGCCTGTTCCAATAATTTCGGTCTTACCGAGATAAGCAATCGGTCCCACTGAGTTTGCCTGACCAACTCTCTGTTTTTCTTATTACTAAAATTGGTCTCACCGAGTTTGTGTAATCGGTCAAACCGAGATGAGGTTTTATCCTAACCCTAGCACATCGGTCTCACCGAGTTGATCATATCGGTCCAACCAAAATGCCTAACGGTCACATTATGAACTAAATCGGTCTGACCGAGTTTCATTATTCGGTCCCACCGAGTTTGGTGATTTGTGTGTAATGGTTAGATTTTGTGTGGAGGCTATATATACCCCTCCACCCACTCTTAATTCATGGAGAGAGCTTTCAGAACGGGCCTACACTCCCGCATTCATTTTCTCAGAGAGAACCACCTACTCATGTGTTGAGACCAAGATATTCCATTCCAACCATATGAATCTTGATCTCCATCCTTCTCCAAGTTGTTTTCCACTCAAATCATCTTTCCACCAAATCCAAATATGTGAGAGAGAGTTGAGTGTTGGGGAGACTATCATTTGAAGCACAAGAGCAAGGAGTTCATCATGAACACACCATCTATTACCTTTTGGAGAGTGGTGTCTCCTAGATTCGTTAGGTTTCACTTGGGAGCCTCTGTCAAGATTGTGGAGTTGAACCAAGTAGTTTGTAAGGGCTAGGAGATCGCCGACTTCATGAAGATCTAACCTTGTGAGGCAAGTCCTTCATGGGCGATGGCCATGGTGGGATAGACAAGGTTGCTTCTTCGTGAACCCTTCGTGGGTGGAGCCCTCCGTGGACTCGCGCAACCGTTACCCTTTGTCGGTTGAGGTCTCCATCAATGTGGATGTACTATAGCACCACCTATGGGAACCACGCCAAAAATCTCTGTGTCCCCAATTGCGTTTGCATACTCCAATCCCATCTCTTTACTTTCTTGCAAATTGCATGCTTTACTTTCCGCTGCTCATATACTCTTGTCATGCTTGCTTGGATGTATTGTGAATGTTTAAACTTGTGATAAAACTCCACCTTAACTTGAAGAAATTAAAAACTGCTACTTTTCTTTGTTAAGAGTCTATTCACGCCCCCCTCTAGACACCTCTTCTCGATCCTTTCACTATGCGCTTTTCTATCAATTGCTCGGCAGTAATTTGTTCACCCACCGTAATATATGCTATCTTGAGAGAAGCCACTAGTGAAACCTATGGCCCCGGGGTCTACTTTACATCATATTATTTTCCCGTAAACTAGCCATTTTTTTATTGTTTATTTTGCAATCTTTACTTTCCAATCTATATGAAAATACCAAAAATATTTATCCTATTATCTTTATTAGATCTCACTTTTGCAAGTGGCCGTGAAGGGATTGACAACCCCTTTATCGCATTGGTTGCAAGGTTCTTATTTGTTTGTGCAGGTACTAGGCAGCTTGCGTGTAGTCTCCTACTGGATTGATACCTTGGTTCTGAAAAACTGACGGAAATACTTACGCTACGTTGCTGCATCACCCTTTCCTCTTCAAGGGAAAACCAACGCATGCTAAAGAGGTAGCAGATGCGTCTGCGCGTTGGGCGCACGACCACCGCATCCGAGAAATGACCCGGACACTACCCCATTGCCCTACCCAAACGGACAGAATCCAGGCAAAATGGAGGTCTGTTTGGGTCGTGCGTTGGAGTTGGCCTTACAAGTGGGACTGCAGTTGAGGAAACCATCGGCAAACCCCCACCTCGCCCGCCGCGTGATGGCTGAGTTAGAGAAACGAGGAGGTTGAAGAGATAGCTGTAGCATAGACTCCAAGAAATATGGTGTCAGATGGAAGTCGTGCTGGTGGCGTGTGTCGTACTCCTGGACTTGAATGCTTGTTCTGGCCCATGCCACCCTACTATATATCGAGGATTCGAGGTGTTGGTTATGTACAACGAATACATTAACATATGGCCCACCTCACACTATGGCCAAATTTCTTGGAGTCTGTGCTAGGTTAAAAAGTGTTCTTTGTGAGGGTGGGTGGCTGGTCTCAAGTTTAAAACTTGTTGTATTATGTATACGTAGACGTAGAGATAGTGCAACAGTTTTGAAAGTTTGAACCCAAACATCAGGATGCAATTTCTACTGGACTCATCCGAGGACCTAGGATGATGGGATTCACAGCTACAGTAAAAACACCTATCCGACACGCAAAGCCTGTGAAGCTAGTACAAATAGTAGTACTATTGTTGATTGGACTCATCCGATAACCTGTTGCAATGCACGTGCAATTATGTATTCGAAAAATATTTTTTTGCCTCATCGCGACACCCACCCAGAGAAGCAACTCGGAAGCCATTCATAAATTCAGTAAGTTTATCACATGTATATCATTTTATTACATACAACAGGTCATCAACCCACAACGACAACGTGGATACATTATAAAAACTAAAGGTTTCATCACACAACAAATAACAAGCAATGAAATGAACTTAAGCTCAACCACTCGTCGATGAAACGCTTGCTTTGAACCAGAAAGTGATTCTCTAGGAAGGTCCAACTACTGTCAATCTCGAGACCAACGCAGGACTGATCATCCAGGCTGAAGCAGCCTATGTCAGGACGCATATTGTGATAGCCACGGTAGGGAACCATAGCAATGTCTGAGGTATAGATACAATAGCTTCTCATAAATGGTAGAAACGTTGTGTCACAACAGCAGGATCGCCTTTCACCATCATTGGATAGTTTTTCCCAAGGAAGAGCGAGTTTCCTCCAAGAGTATCAATACTAAACTAGGGAGAAGGTGTTGGCACTAGCACAGTAGTATCCATCCCAAATACCCTAGAACGGATGTTGGAATAGGTCCAGAGAATCCGACCATGGGACACAACACCTGCTTCCTTAGTAACATCAGTAGTGCCCTGTATACAGACAAGAAGATGTGATCCATCAGAATAAGTTGCCAGGCGCCACTGAGTATATGGCTCCTCATGCTCGTGATCATCATCATTGTCATCTCCCCCTTGGTTATAATTATTTTTCAAATATAGGTGGTGGAATGTTCACAGGACCATGGAAACAAAAGAAGGTTAATTAGTAAAGTGAAACTAGCTAAATCGCATGCATGTGGATGAAACAATTATAATTTGGGTGGAAGACAAACGTACCGAAACCATAAGGATTCCATGCAAAAACAGTGCCATGAGTGGTGTCAGCAAACACAAGACCCTTGTATTAAATTGCATCACAGTACTCATCTGTGTATAGAAACTGATTTTTGAGCAATATCCATCGAGTTGAACTATGAAGGACGGTAACAAGCTTGTCAAAGATAGCGACAACACAAGCATTCCTATAACCCCAAGAGCGGTCGGGAACTCGACAAATTGCTATCTTCTATAGATGATAGTTACCATGATCATAGTTGAACGTACATAGAATATCGGTGTGCTCAACCTTTGGGTAGTCTGAGATTTTTGGATGTGGAACCCGGTGACGAGTGTACACATTCACAAGTTCCCACTCGCAGTTGTACACAATATAGACAACCCAATATCCATTTGCGCCTTCCCAAGCCTTACCCTCAAGCGATGGCATCCTAACATCACACGTATCATTATCAAGCGGCACCAACTTGCACAAGGGGAGGCCTCCGTCGTCCGCGCGCCAGTCAGCAGTGTCACGGTGAAGAAGATAGGGGAGATCAAACCGCTCCTGGACCCTTGGGTTTGTTGTAATGATGTTATTAGTTGAGTCGAGAATGGTCTTGAACAAACTTGCCCTGCTAGACGAGGTGATGACGTCGCACCGATCAATGAGTTCCTCCATCGCGTCATCATTCATATCGGGGCAAGAATAACAGGGTCGTTTATGGCCTGTTCCCTACATGGAGAAGACGGTCGAACAATGGCAGAAGGAAGGGTGAAGGCAAATGGAGGAGGGAGGAAGAGCGTGCGACATCAGTTCCAAATTGAGAGGGAAAGGCGAAGAGTCGGTGGACGGTTGCCACGGTACATGAAGAGGCACCCCGGCCTACATAGACGTTCGTTCAGAAATTGTACCAAAGGACTCGCCGTCATCTCACTGACATGTTGGAACGGGACCACATGTCAACGAAACATGGTGTGTAATTTCTCGTGCAAAATGCGATCCGGCCGCGTTGGCCCAAGTTGCCGCATTAGTTAGCGACCTTTATTTATTTAATGACGTGCCATTCTGTTTTGAAGCACGACTAACTGGTACTATATGTAGAGAAAATATAAACTACTCTACCACTACTCCACCTCTAGTACTAGTAGTATAAAAAGATATATAGGCTGGAGCTTCAGTGCTTTCTTGCTAAGGGCTGCCCACTAGCTTCTCACACTATCACCCTCTCTCCAGATCTAAAAAAGATGGCCTCTCTGTCCCTCCTCACCTGTGGTCACAAATCAGTCGGGGAAGAAAAGGACATGCAGCGTTGACGCACTCGTCGTTGGCGAGCGAGGTCATGCACTGATGACAAGGCCGTCCTCTCAGACCTAGCGCCCGCGCGGAATGGCCTCCGTCCCTTAACTTGCACTATTATATGGAAACCCTACTTCATGTAGACTAATCCATGTCTGGGTTGAACAAGGAAAGGAAGGGAGACTGTACTGTCCAAGAGACTAGGCATCGAACCCGCATCTAGGTTGAGAAGGGGGAAATCAGTAGCTAAGGAACGAGTCTCCTGTCTCTTGGTTGAAGAAGGGTAGAAAGGCATGACAGCGCAATAGAGAATGACTAGGTCGATCGGTTTGTTGTCCTCACATAGGAAAAAGGTGGCTAAAGAGAACAAAACTGGGACATAATCCACATATGCTGCCTGGATATTTGTTGCTCTGGGCAACCATACCACCCTCACCACTCTATGTGTCCATGGAGGTACATCGTATTGGTGCGCCCACTGTCCGAATGGGCCTCCCATGCTCTTATTGCCACTTATTTGCTGTTAGTATAACGCCAGCATCAAGTCAAGCAATGCTACAGCTAAAGTGATGCACATTTAACTAATGCCACACTCAGTCTAATGCCACCAATAAATTTAAGCAATGCCATTTAATGTCACTGGATTATTTCAAGGTTAACTATTGATTGTGGATGTGTTAAAGATTTTTTAGCTAAGGCATTCTAATGCTATTGCACATCCAGTATACCAACGATGAATCTTGTTGCTACCTTCAGATTTTTGCACTGTTAAAGCTTATAGATTACATACCTCACTTTCATGAGATAAGTCAATATTTTGTACGGTGTCAAGAGAAAAGGTCAAGAGTGGGCACCTCCTCCTCCGGCTATTCTCTTGATTCGTTCGATTAAGTTTTTATGTTTGATCCATTATCAAGATTGGGATAGCAATTTTTAGGTACCCTCGAATTCGAAATGATATTTACCTTGAAGGTACATGGTTTGCAAGTTTTTTATACTGTCATTAGTTAATAATGCTAGTTACCTTCAGACTTTTGTATTTGGTTTAATGCTCTTGCACAACTAGTATACCAATGCTGAAACTTGTTACCTTTACATTTTGTATTGTGAATTCTTATAGAAATCTTCCAATGCTAGAGCTTATGGAAATCTGTTCAGTAAAACCATTGTACTGTACCCTGTAATAAAATAACTACTCTACTGTTGCACTAGCCACTGGATTAGTGTATATTTCTATTATTCGAATGGTGTTGCATTAGCGTATGGACATATATAAAGTGTGGCAAGCTTTCCCAGATATGTGCTCAAGAAAACTACTACTTGTTTTTCTAAATACTAGACATTTGGGTACTTTAAATTGAACTACGAAAATGTCTTATATTAAGGAACTGAGGGTGTAGAGTTCACTCAAATTATCCTCGTAAAGCTAGTCACACCTTTGTTAAAATTAATGTTCATTATGTTATCGAAGGAGGTCTGTATGTTTGTCTCTAATGCATGTCAACTACATACCTAACATCATGATGTAATGTTAAGTCATCTCCTTTTGTACAGTGTCACTGAATTGTCAAGGTGGTGATGGCATTTTATTTTAGTTGAACTGCACAAAATATGCTTAAAATAAGAGGAAAGGTTAGGAATGATTCAATTTTTAGGAAAACTATGTATGCCTTCCTGACATCAGCCGATGTAGCCTTATTTATTCCTTCAAACATGTGGTTAGAAACAGTCTTGCTAGCTTTTCCCATTAAGAAATTGGAATGCTTATATTTGTGACTATATGCTTCAACTAGTGCCACTTTTATAGTAATCACACTTTCAATATCTATGCAAACAGGGATGCTCGATTTTAGTGGAACTGCACAAAAAGTCCAAATGGTTCAACATTAGGAACATGTTTTCTTCCAAACCTTTATATCCAATTGGTGGCACTATGAGCTTTTCATTACGAAGGTACATGGTTTGCTACTATCTTGCTACTCTTTTGTACTGTCATTAGATAGTAATACTAGTGGTTTGCGTGTGAATTTATTGGCAGGGTGGACCTACATTGGAGGTGCAGGACATGATTCAATGATTGGATGCTCAATTTTGGTTGTATCAATTTCACCTCTTCCATCACTGCGAATATGGATATCCTTGGTATGATGAAGAATATGCGCTATATTTCTGTGCTGAACCAGCAAATCAATTCAGTATAAAATTGTCCAGGGCAAAACATGACTGTATCAAATTGTCCAGTGCAAAACGTGATAGATGCTAAGCGGAAGAGACGTGTTTAAACCAAAAATACAAGGTGGGGTATATGTTTACTAGCTGCTTGATATTTGTTCAGACAGAGATGTCTGCCCATTGCTATTTGGCAACAAACAAAGTGACCGCAATTTTGGTTGAACTGCACAAGATAATAGTATAGTCACTGCATGAAGTGCCATTTGAAAATTGACACAGAAGATTAGATAGTCACTTCATGGACTGCAGAAAAGTAGTATTGTACTATTTATTGGCCAACACTGGGTGCTTCATTGCTATGGTCTGATTATACAATGGGCACCATTTTTCCTAAGTTAAAGTTTGTATTCCGAAAATAGTCTCACCGTGTGATCGAGAGAAAACCAAATCATATTGCAGTGGATGTTCCTCCATCATGTGTGGTTCATTTTCATGGTTCCAGCTGTTGGTGAAACCACTTACATTTGCAAGAGGAATTGTAGACTTCACAAACAAATTTGTCTTTCACTCTGTACTAAATGTTGGCCAAGAGAAGCATCGATGTTAGTGGGAAGAACAAATGTTTTTTCTAGATCTTTGCTTTTGGAGCTACATATTTGTATATGATCTGTGAATCATTGAGATGCATTAACATGTTGATCTTATGTATGGGAATCGTACTAGTTGGTTTTGAATTTGGGCTACTAATGTGAACATATTACAATGCCAGGCATGTGAGTCTCGTGTGAACATTTCGAATAGATCGGCTCTGACTGCTATGCACAACATGATCCTTATTTTTGTGTTCTCAGTGTTTACAAGTTACTAACAGTTCCTTATTTCTGTTCGGTCAGTGTTTACAAGTTACTGATCGGTCACAAGCTAGCCTACTAATGCACTCATGGCAGTTTTAGTTGCGACGCAAGATCCAAAGTGGAAGTTCTTTGAATAAAAATGCCTACCTCTGAAGAAACTAACAAACTGCTTTGAAGAAAATGCCATGCGAATCTGAAGAAACTGCCAGCAAAAACATTTGCAAATGTGCCTTATCTCCCAGCGAACGTTCATCATCTAATGTGATCCTACACGTACACCATCCGACCTACTGGATCCTACACGTACACTATCCGACCTACTCGATCCTACACGAATAAATAGCAGATCACACACGTACTACCTCCTTTCCGGTTTGCAAGGCTTAATTAAAAAATCTTGCCAACCAAGGTAGATGATGATTGGTGGAATCATTTTTGACAAGGAGGGAGTACCTCATCTAGATGATTCGGGTGCACTCATTTGACCGTCATGCCGACGTGCAACCCAGCATGGATGGGATGCACCACTGACGGGACGGGACGGTACAGTCATAATTTTAGTTTTTCTAGTTTTCCACAGCAAGCTGGCGCGCTAAGCCTTGCCTGCTTATGCATTGAATTCTGATGACCTCTATGACCGTCGTGTTTCCCGCGACATGCTGGTTCGCCTGCCTTCCGCCTATAATTACTGTTTCCCGGACTTCTCCGGTGGCACCATCACCCAACTTGCCCTATGCTCATAAGCCCCCACCGGTCCGACGTCGCTCGCCACTTATCCTCGCTCTCGCCACGTCTGCCATGCCCCCGCCCATCCACGATAGGCGACGCCGGAGGCGGTCACCGCCGAAACTAGTGTTCGTTTTTCACCGAAAGGCAGGCGGAGGGAGGAGGCATTCTATCGGTATTTAGATGGCAATGCGGAGTATGAGGATTTGTTGGAGCGCGACCGCCTAGCGGAGGAGCAGCGTATCGCCGATTTGCGCCGCCAGCGGGACATGGAGCAGCAGCGCACTGACGCTCTGAGTCACGAGCAGAGTGCCCGCAACTAGGCCGACTACTTGGAGGCCGGCGCCCGACAAATAGCCCTAGAGGCTGTAGGGCACGCACGTGTTCGTGACGCCGAATTTTACTACCAGCTCGTCAAGTGGGTTTCCCACTTAGAAGCCGAAGCTTTGGTGGACCACGCCGGCAGGGAAAGGGCCAACGCGCACGAGCAACGCGCCCTATCACACCTCTGGCAAGTCTGAGGCGAGGCAGAGGATGCCGGTGCCGGCGTTTAGCGTGTACCACAGATGGCGGCCGGCATCGTCTAGTTAGCTAAGAGTAAGTTAGTACTTGTGCACTACTAGAGTATTAGTGGGAGTAGATAGTTAACTTGGCTATGATGGTTGTCAACTAGGAAGTTTAGTACTCTATATCTGGATCAGACCTGTTACTTTGCTCTGAATGTTGAACCTTCCATTTGAACGTATGGAATGGGCTGTTATTTTTTTAAATGGGTTGTATTTGTCCACCACTAGTTTAGAGGTTGACTTCTGGGCCTACCAGCTTGATGCATACACAATCAGGACACTACTGCAGGATGCTGCTAATGCGGCACTACGATCCGAGACCCTTCGACGAAACTGTGTGCAATGCCATCATCGCAAACGGTGGTGTAAAAAACCGGTCAAAAAAGGTGCAAAATGTTTGCGATGGAGGATGCATCAAACACGCTTCAGATTTTAGTTGCGTGTGCGACCCAAGGCATACGGTTCAATTCAATCAACTGTTTGCGATGAGGAGGAACAAACGAAACAGGTAGATAGATGAAGGTGTGTGCTATGTACATCATACGATTCACTCGGACGAACTGTTTGTGATTAGGCAACACAAAAGAAATGGTCAGCCAGATGCAGGTGTGTGCGATGTACAGCATATGGTTCACTCGGATGAACTGTTTGCGTTGAGACATTGGAAAAGAAACGGCCGGCCTTGTTTTTTTAACACATGTTAAATAAGGTCTACCGCATTACTTTTTGACAATGTAGGATACGTGGCATACAGTTGATCCATCCGACCTGTTTGTGATGGAATTAGCAGTGTGTGTTGTGGGCGGACGCTTGCTAGTATTCAACCATTTGCGATTGATGAATTCATCACCGACGGGTTCCCTAGTATGGTCCGTGTTCATCTGATCATCATCTACTTCTTGTGCTAGCTCGGTGTTCCTTCAATGCTATGTTTCTATTAATTGATGGCGTTTTATCAACATGCCACCGTTTCCCGCCATTTCCTCACCTGTTTCCTGCCACCCAGTGATATCACGCATAAACCTAGGCAGCGCGTGACGCACGGTGGCGACAAGCACAACCTGTAGCACATGCACCTTTTCGAAGCATGCCAACCCACCAAAGCACCGCCTCTGCCATCAACCTCGTCGACGAGGAAAATGAGCAGGTGCCATGGCCCCTCGAGGCCGAGGCGCTCCCAGGCAACGTGATAGATGATGTCGTGATGTGCGTCATCGCCAGGCTTGAGCAAACCTTTAGCGCATGGCACTTGAGTGCCGCGGATCAAGATAGGCATGTCAGCGTCGACAGGCTACAGCTCGCCGCACAACATGACCGATGGCGCGCCACAGAGCAAGCTAGGAGCGTCCACGCCGATAAGTTGCATCTCACTGCACGGCGAGACCGTTGGAGCGCCACAGAGCAAGAGGCGTGGCGTGCCACACAACAAGAGCTGATCCATCGGTGCTTGCCTGCTGTCGACACAACGTCGCAGCTGGGTACACATCCCTTCAGTATCCCCATTCCTCGCCAGGAGTGGGCAGAGGACCTCAGTGCCGTACTTGCACTAGAGGCCGGCCGCGTCATACTTGCAACGGACGCCTGCCACGCCGTTCGCATCGGTGCCGTCGTTCGCCTTGTCTGCGGCCCGCTGGATGCCAACGCGCTCGTCCGTAGGCTCGACCACCTCCTTGGCCCAGGTGTCCACCTAGGCGCAATAGAGTAACATGGCCGTCACATCCTCGAGCTGGTGATCTCCGATGAAATAGCCAACTTGGAGCTCGAGATCGCGCTCCAGATGTACCACGAGCGTGTCGATCACTTGGATGAACGCCTGCACGAGTTCAGGCAGAGCCAAGAGATACTGTAGGCAAGGGTTGTTGGTCATGGTCTCATGGACGCGTTTTATTTTGTTGAGTCATTTCGACGTGGATAGCTATGTATTCACAGTCATCATAGTATTGCTCTGTTTTTTCCTCTGTTTCAATGTGTGTACTCTGTTTTCCGTTCTTATATGTTCTGTTTCAATGTGTGTGTATATACGCTTTCCCTTCTTTATAGGATGATACCAGCTAGATTCAAATTAGTATACAAAAACAGATAGAAAATGGAAAGCGTATACTAATTAGTTCATCATAGAATATATATATAATATCATCACATATACATGATGATAGTTAACTACTAGGTACAATGCATAAAATTGAAAACAAACAATACAAAAACTAACAATCCCTCCTGGGGCCAGTATTCTGGCACCCCTCGCCAGAAGCTCCCTGGTGCATGGCGTCTTCCCAATGTGGAGGCAGTACTCCGCCTCGTCCACCTCGCAGCGCTTTGCGTACCAATCTGCCTCTTGTTGGCGGACGCGTGCGAACGATCTTGCCATTTCGTTGGGTGCCCATTGGAGCTCCTCGTCGGTGGCACACCGGATCTTATCAGCCCACCTCCACGCAGCGAAGAGGCGCCCAGCGCCTATGACCTTCCTCGTGAAGTACCCGTCTTCGTACACCTCCTTGGCACGAGGACGCGCCCGCCCCCAAAGCTCTGTCGCCTCCTTTTTCCATACATCATCACGGGCTTCACAGGCCGCCTGGTACCTGACTTCCTCCTCCGCCATCTCCTTCTTGAACACCACTTGCCTGGCTTTCTCACCCGGCAGCAGCGAATTCCACAGACAAAGATTGTACTGACCCCAAAACCAATCCAAAGTTGGGGGGTCCGGCGCAATCTTGTCAGGCGACGCATAGGGGTCTTTGTCGCTGCTATTCGAGTGAGCGTCCTCGGGGGGCGGCGACTCCCCGTCGACGCGTGGGCAGATCGGCGGCACCATGATAGAGATTTGTGAGAGAGACAGAGGGCGAGTGAGGGGAGGATGTAGATGAGAATGCATGCGTGACGACGTGAGCAAGGGAGTATTTATTGGCGGCCGGAATCTAGATCGACGGGGACAGTACACACGCTGGTGGCCGAAATTTACGAGTACTGTAGTTTGAATTACACACGATTCCCGCAGCAAAATCCATGTGTGAACATAATAGCTGACGGTTTTCAATACAGAACCGTGTCTGATTAATGATCCCTGCCACTCACCTACCAAACCTCGAGCCACGAGATAGAGTGCCAATCATGTGGGGGTCGGTTGTCTTGCGAGATCTTTACATTTTCTTTTTTGAACACCAGATATTTACATCATCTAATGATTTTTAACTCGCACACAAGTACACAAAATATGATTTTTCAAACCGTTATGTTTAGGCGTTGCATGTAGATGTAGTTCAAATTTGAATTGTAGTCATTAAATGGTTAGAAAATCACTTAAATGTCTTCAAAAGGTCAAATGACCCCTGAAATTTTCCAAATTTTTACATGACAGTTGTATTAGTGCACGTTAAACGTAGAAAGAAATTTGAAGGCCGTAAGAGGAAGCTGATGTAGGGTAGAACCCTAGTGGCCCGATCTTTCATGAAAGGAGCGGATCCCACGAAGAATGCGAAGAACACGAGGAGGGAAACGAGGGGAAAATCACGGGGGGACACAAGAGAACACTCAAACCAACAAGTATGATCACACATGTGCTAGATCCTCGAAACACAAAGAGAGATACAAGATCCAAAGTCAACAACGAACGATACAAGAGGTAACCAGTTCTTCTCCGTGAGGAGGTCTTGAATCCACATGGGGATCTTCCAGTGAGGGGTCTTGAATCCAAGGTGGATCTTCTCCATAGAGGGGCCACGGTCTCTCTCGTGGAGTAGATCCGATATGGGTGAGCGAAGCTCTATCTCTCAAATGAGCTATCACAACGCTAACCCTAGAAAGTTGTATGGGATAGAGTATATATAGTCTAGGGGGAGAAGGGGATACATGGGCCTCGGCCCTTTACTGTGCGTAGACAGGGAGGCCGGACGTCCGGGCGTCGGGCTGGATGTCCGGGCGTTCAGGCGACGCCGGATGTCCGGGCTGGGGGGACCGGATGGCCGGGCTGGAGTGGTGACATTTGTTGCTCTCGGATTTAGGGGTGTCCAGATTTCCGGGCAGGGGGGCAGATATCCGGGGCCTCGGGATGGGCCAGATGTCCGGGCTTGCGGGCCGGATGTCCGGGGCCTGTAGGCACTTGGAGGCTGAGCAGATGAAGAGGCAGGCGCTCCAGGGGCCGGATGTCCGGGGCCTTGGCCGGATGTCCGGGGCCTGGGAGATGCTCTTGGCTCCTTTCGTTGGTTCTCCTCATCCGTGGACTTGGGGACTTGTCCGTCTTCATGCGCATCTTCGGGAGGACCCCCTTGGTACCTAATCATGCACAACATCTCGTACTCAGGTAGTAGCCATGTCTCATGCATAGAAAGTGGAAGTTCGGAGAGGAGTGAGTTCACCTTATCTTCGATAGCTTTGGCTCGGGCTCGTGTCATTGGTCCAAGTGGTGCCGTTGGAGGTGTGGGTGCATCCATGGGGATGATCTTAGGTTGCTCCGCATCATATCCCCTCCCTTGGGGAAGATCCGACCTCAGATCGAAATCCTCATCTCCATGGTAGGGCGAGAGATCTTTGATGTTGAAGATGTCGCTCACGGAGTACTTGTCACGAGGAATGTCGATCTTGTAAGCGTTGTTGTAGCGTGCAAGCACCTTGAATGGTCCATCCGCGCGTGGTCGAAGTTTGGACTTGCGTTCTTGGGGAAAATGGTCCTTGCGAAGGTTCAGCCACACGAGGTCTCCAATGTTGAATATCAGAGGGTGCTTGTTGACGTTGAGCTTGGTCGCAAGGCGTTGTACTTCACGCTCGATGGTGTTTCTTGTATCTTCATGCACCTTCTTGATATGGGTCGCTCTTGCACTTGCGTCCAAATTGATTCGCTCTCGGAGTGGTAGAGGTAGAATATCCAATGGTGACAAAGGGTTGAATCCGTAGACGACCTCGAAAGGGTACTTGCCGGTTGTTGAGTGTCTTGCTCGGTTGTAGGTGAACTCGGCAATGGGTAGGCACTCCTCCCACTCCTTGATGTTCTTCTTGATGAGTACTCAAAGTAGAGCGGAGAGTGTGCAGTTTGTCACCTCCATTTGGCCGTCGGTTTGAGGATGGTACGCCGTGGAGAAGAGTAGCTTGATTCCGAGCTTGGCGCATAGGGTCTTCCAAAAGTAGCCAAGGAACTTGACGTCGCGGTCCGAGACGATGGTTTTTGGCACACCATGGAGACGCAAAATTTCCCTACAAAAGAGATTAGCAACATGTGAAGCATCGTCTATCTTGTGGCAAGGAATAAAATGTGCCATTTTTGAGAAACGGTCCACAACGACAAATATGGAATCTTTCCCATTTCGAGTTCTAGGAAAACCAAGTACAAAGTCCATGCTAATGTCTTCCCATGGTTGGTATGGAATTGGTAAAGGCATATAGAGACCGTGAGATTGAGCTTTGGACTTAGCTTTGCGACATGTAGAACACCGGTTGGTGAAGCAATTGACGTCCAGAAACATCTTTGGCCAAAAGTAGCTCTTCGAGAGCGTGGCGAACGTCTTGTCGCGTCTGAAGTGTCCCATTAAGCGTCCTCCATGCGATTCCTACAAAAGAAACAAACGAAGAGATGACTCGGGGATGCAAAGTTTGTTAGCTCTCATAAGATAGCCGTCTTTAATGTAATAGCGTTCCCAAGATGTATTCGACAAACACTTGGCATAAGGAGTAGCAAAAGTTGCATCATGCTCATACAAGTCTTTGATATGCTCGAAGCCAATGACATCTAACTCAAGTTGTGTGAAAAGCATGCATATGCGGGAAAGAGCATCCGCTACTATGTTTTCTTTACCCTTGATGTACTTGATGACATAGGGAAAAGACTCAATAAATTCACTCCATTTAGCATGACGCTTGTTCAACTTAGTTTGTCCCTTAAGATACTTGAGAGTCTCATGATCGGTATGAATGATAAACTCATGGGGACAAAGGTAATGTTCCCATTCATGCAAAACACGGACTAAAGCATATAGATCTTTGTCATAGATGGGATAATTGAGTTGCGCTCTAGAAACTTTCTCACTAAAGTAAGCTATGGGGCGCTTCTCTTGCGTTAACACACCTCCTATGCCATTACCACTAGCATCGCAATGAATTTCAAAAGGCTTATCGAGTTTGGTAAAGCAAGCACAGGAGCATGAGTAAGCAAATTCTTAAGCTCATTGAATGCGGTATCTTGGGATGGTCCCCAAACAAAAGGCGCATTCTTCTTGCTCAAAGCATGCAAAGGCAAAGCAATGGTGCTAAAATCCTTCACAAAGCAACGATAGAAACCCGCAAGGCCAAGAAAACTAGGCACTTGATGCAAGTTGGTTGGTTGCGGCCAAGTCTTAATAGCATTAATCTTGGACTCATCAACATGAACACCCTTAGAAGAAACAACAAAACCCAAGAAAACGAGCTTATCAACACCAAAAAGGCATTTCTCCATATTAGCATAGAGGCACTCTTTTCTAAGAGTTTGCAAAACGGTGCGTACATGGGTGACATGCTCTTTGAAAGATTTGCTAAACACAAGAATATCATCAAAGTAGACCACAACAAATATACCAATGTAAGGGCGAAAGACATGATTCATGAGGCGCATAAAAGTGCTCGGTGCTTCCGAGAGACCCATAGGCATGACTAACCACTCATACAAACCAAACTTGGTTTTGAAGGTGGTTTTCCATTCATCACCCACTTGTATGCGGATTTGATAGTAACCACTCTTAAGATCAATTTTGGAAAATATAGTGGCACCGCTAAGCTCATCAAGCATATCATCTAGGCGTGGAATGGGATACCTATAGCGAACGGTGATAGCATTGATAGGTCTACAATCGGAGCACATGCGAAAACTACCATCACGTTTTGGCACAAGAATGACCGGAACGGCACAAGGGCTCAAACTTTCACGCACATGTCCATGGTCTATTAGATGCTTTACTTTCCTTTGTATTTCTTTTGTTTCATCGGGGTTGACACGGTATGGAGCTTTGTTCTGAAGAGGTGCTCCGGGGATGAGGTCGATTCGGTGCTCAATGCCTCGTAGAGGAGGTAGACCCGGAGGTAGCTCATCGGGGAAAACATCTTGAAATTCCTGCAAAAGAGAAGAAAACACTAGAGGAAGAGTGTGAGAAGTGTTAGTTTGTGATGCATTGTCCTTGCACACGAGGACGTAGTGTATGACACTAGATGGGTTCTCACACACTTCTCTCATCTCACGTTTGGTGGCATATAGAACTAGGTTCTTGTTTTCGCTCATCGTGGAGGCACTCAATTTTGGCTTGTGGCGCTCACTCTCTTTTTGGTGGCTCGCTCTCTCACTATGATCTCCATGATGGGTGGTTTGCTTGTCGACGATCACTTGACTTGGCGACATTGGACGGAGGACGTACTCCTTGCCCTTCATCTTGAAGATGTAGTGGTTTGTTCGGCCGTTGTGTATGACTCCTCTATCGAATTGCCATGGCCGTCCAAGGAGAAGATGACAAACGGTCATTGGAACGACGTCGCACTCCAAGATGTCTTCGTAGGCGCCGATCTTGAAGGAGACTTGTACTCGGTGCTCGACTTGGATAGTGCCGGAGTCACTAAGCCATTGTACTTTGTATGGATGTGGATGCTTCGTCTTGGGCAATTGGAGCTTGGAGCAAATTTCTTCACTTGCGAGATTATGACAACTCCCTCCATCGATGACCTTGACAGATTGTCCATTGACGCCGGCCTTGGTGTGGAATATGTAGCATCATTGGTCTTCTTCTTGGTGATGTTGGAGAGTCAAGACTTTGGAGACAACAAGTGCGGGACTTGAGTCTTCATCACAAAAGACTTGTTCGTCTTCATTGTTCACTTGGCGGTGCATGGCGACTTGCTCGAGGTCTTCCATTTTGCCTTCGGTTATGGAGTCATAAGTGCCATCGTCGTTGAAGACCATGGTTCGCTTGTTGGTGCACTCTTAGGACTTGTGGCCTCGGCCTCCGCAAGTGAAACACTTGAAGGAACTCATCTTGACGGTCTCATCGGTTGGGGTTGATGATGATGAAACTCTCGGCTTGAAGTTGCTCGTAGGAGGATGGCTTGTAGTTGACGAAGCTTTCTTGGAAGTCGACTTGTCGATGTTGGAAGTAGAAGGTCTTGTATTCGGTGTTGGAGTCATTAAAGCTTGGTTATTGGAGAAGCCGTAGGACTTGGATGCGAACTTGGCATACTTGAAATCATCTTGCACTTGGTGTTCCGCTTTCGTAGCTTGGTGCACTAGCTCGATGAGATTTGAGTATGGTTGGAAGTCGGCGATCTTCTTGATAGGGTGATTGAGTCCGTTCAAGAAACGTGTCATTGTTTGCTCATCATCTTCCGTGACATTGGCTCTTATCATTGCAATCTCCATCTCCTTGTAGTATTCTTCAACGCTCTTTGTTCCTTGCTTGAGTTGTTGGAGTTTCTTGAAGAGGTCGCGGTTGTAGTAGGTAGGTACGAAGCGTGCTCTCATGACATCCTTCATTTGCGCCCAAGTAGTGATGGGTGGTTCACCTCTTGCCTCTCGGCGCTCTATGATTTGTTCCCACCAAATGAGGACATAATCTTGGAACTCAAGGGATGCCATTGGGATCTTCTTCTCTTCTTCAAAATTGTGCAAACGGAAGATCTTGTCAACCTTCAATGCCCATGAAAGGTACTCTTCGGGATCGTTGCTTCCGTTGAACTTGGGCATGGTGAACTTGAGTTTGCCATAACGTTGCTCTTCATTGTGTTGGGGTCGGGGATGATGACATCCATGTTGTTGATGATTGTGCAACTCGTGGTGCTCTTGGGTGCGGAGGGTTGTTATCCTCATGTTGCTCTTGTCGTGGAGGATTTCCATTGTCTTCATGCTCTCGATGAACTTGATGGTGTTGGCGGGCGTGTGGAGGGTCTTCGCGAGCTCGAAGAGGAACTTGACGATGCACGCGAGCGTGAAATCTTTGTTCTTGAATTTCTTCGCGATGTGCTTCCTCTTGGTCACGGGCTTGTCGGCTTCGGTCGGCAACGGCTTGACTTGAATCGTGTAGAGCTTGTTGCACCGCAAGTGCTTGAGCGTCACGGAGTTGTTGTTCTTGACGTTGTGCCTCGGCATCTTGGGCAATTTGGTGTAGACGCGCTCGCTCTTCCTCTTCATGTTGGCGTTGTCGTTGCCGTTCTCGTGCTAGCGCAAAGGCCTCTTGAGTTTCACGTTGTCGGCGCTCTTGAGAGTCGGTGTCTCATAGGGGATTGAGGCTTGCTTGACGGTTGGTGCGCGCGGCTCGACGAAGAGTGTTCGATGTCGGTGTACTTGAGCCGGAGAGGGTGAAGTCGGAGTGGCGGCTTGAACGGCTCCTTCTTGAGGTGGAAGACGAGCGGTTGAGCAACAAAGCACGAATTTTGTCCATCCTTGCGTCATTCTCTTGCTTGTGATCGTCGAGCTTGTGGTCGAAGTAGTCCCTTGTACGTTGCTCAGAAAGTTGCAAGTCGGAGGCAAGGTTATCGATGCGTTCACTCATAGCTTGTTGCTCTTGATGCAAAGCACGTTGTGCACCGAAGAGGTGACTCTTGGTGACGAAAGAGTTCATGTCGTCGTCTTGCTCCATGAAGAGTGGGTTGTTAGAAGTACTTGGCCTATCCATCATTCCAAGAAAATGTGAGTGGTAGAAAGAGTGGGTTGTTAGAAGGAGTGGTAGAAAGAGTGACGAAAGAGTTCATGTCGTCGTCTTGCTCCATGAAGAGTGGGTTGTTAGAAGTACTTGGCCTATTCATCATTCCAAGAAAAATGTGAGTGGTAGAAAGAGAAGAACGAGTACCAAATGTACCTTGACCGAAGTTGAAAGTGGATCGAGGATCACTCCAATGTAGGACAAGGAAATAACACAATTGGTACGAGTTCTTGTCGGTTTCTCACACCTACAGAAGTAAAAGATTTTGGTGGAGCTTGGTTAGGATGGTGGCACAAAATTTGATGCAATTGTAAGTGAGCTTCAATAATGTTGGAAAAGATTCGCAAGATGCAATGTAACAAGTAGACCAAGCATATAAGGTACACGGAAACACACACACAAAAAGATAAGTGGGGTTGTGCAACCAAAGGTGAGCCAAAATGTGGAATACACAAAAAAGCTCTTGTTGCACAACACTAGAGAGACGCTAGCACGATTGCACAATAGGCGGATACAAGAACTTGTGCACAACCTACTTAGCAAAAATGAAACAACTTCTATCCCAAATATGTTCTATGCAAGGTGTTGCTATGATATGATCCAAGATGATCGAGTATGACAATCTTAATGTTGTAAGATGCTATGGTTCTTGCTTAAAAGCTCTTTGCTTATCTTTTCTCTTTGCTTAAAATCTTGTTTGGCTCTTTGATGTTTGAGCTCTTTTCTCATGCAATGCTTGACGAACCAAGATAGCAAATGAGTATGTGATGAGAACTTTGTGACACAAGAGATGATACCAATATTGGCAACAATGATGTATGGATGCTATGGGAAGTATGATCACTAATGTGCACAAGTCTCGTTGCCGGCAATACTCAATGGCTAGTCTCAATGGGTAAGCAACGCAAAGGAGTAAGGCTATGATGGCTATCAATGTAATGGCAAGAATGATATGTCCAATACCAAGATGAGGTTACTGGCCTTGCTTCCGTATGGTGTCAAAATTGTGGCACGAATACCAAGTCGTAGTCGAGGTGGTCGATGTTGATGACGCGTTCGTGGCGAAGATGAGTGGCGGTGATGTCGATGTCGAACCGTACCTAGATAGCCGAAACACAAAAGGATACGGTACCACAACTCAAATTGTCAAACCTCGAAGTAGCAATTGTGTCGGAGAGCGAAACGTTCCAAAAATGGTTGGGTTATGCGGAAGTGGTGGAGGTATGCAGAAGTATATATGGTATATGGTGGGCACCGGAACAAAATTTGGTGGAAAATGGGCGGAAAACGGGGCGGTGGATGGAGATGTTGCTGCCAGGGGCCGGATGTCCGGGTGGGGCTGGATGTCCGGGCTCTGGATCCGGGGACGAACGGGATGAACACGCATGGGGAGGTTATATCCACTCAAAACAAAGCAAATCCACGGATCCAAACCAACAAAATCTCAACACACCAACAAATCACAAAAAAAATTTGGGGCTATTTTTGGTGGGGAATTTTCGAATTAGGATGAAAAACAACAAAACAAGGCTAGAAACACAACGGGGAGGCTCCGAAATCGTGATGAACGTGGCTCTAGATACCAAGATGATGTAGGGTAGAACCCTAGTGGCCCGATCTTTCACGAAAGGAGCGGATCCCGCGAAGAACACGAAGAACACGAGGGGAAAATCACGAGGGGGACACAAGAGAACACGCAAACCAACAAGTATGATCACACATGTGCTAGATCCTCGAAACACAAAGAGAGATACAAGATCCAAAGTCAACAACGGACGATACAAGAGGTAACCGGTTCTTCTCCATGAGGAGGTCTTGAATCCACAAGGGGATCTTCCCGTGAGGGGTCTTGAATCCAAGGTGGATCTTCTCCGTAGAGGGGCCACGGTCTCTCGTCGAGTAGATCCGATATGGATGAGCGAAGCTCTATCTCTCAAATGAGCTATCACAACGCTAACCCTAGAAAGTTGTAAGGGATAGAGTATATATAGTCTAGGGGGAGAAGGGGATACACGGGCCTCGGCCCTTTACTGTGCGTAGATAGGGAGGCCGGACGTCCGGGCGTTCAGGCGACGCCGGATGTCCGGGCTGGAGCGGTGACATTTGTTGCTCTCAGATTCAGGGGTGTACGGATTTTCGGGCAGGAGGGCCGGACAACCGGGGCCTCGGGAAGGGCCGGATGTCCGGGCTTGCGGGCCCGATGTACGGGGCCTGTAGGCACTTGGAGGCTAAGCAGCTGAAGAGGCAGGCGCTCCAGGGGCCGGATGTCCGGGGCCTTGGCCGGATGTCCGGGGCCTGGGAGATGCTCTTGGCTCCTTCCGTTGGTTCTCCTCATCCGTGGACATGGAGACTTGTCCATCTTCATGCGCATCTTCCGGAGGACCCTCTTGGTACCTAATCATGCACAACATCTCGGACTTAGGTAGTAGCCATGTCTCATGCATATAAAGTGGAAGTTCGGAGAGGAGCGAGTTCACCTTATCTTCGATAGCTTTGGCTCGGGCTCGTGTCATTGGTCCAAGTGGTGCCGTTGGAGGTGTGGGTGCATCCATGGGGATGATCTTAGGATGCTCCGCATCAGAAGCTATCTCCCGTTCGTCATCAAACATGCATTGTTCCCTCTCAGAACCGCGAACCTTCTAGTGAGTTGCTCCGGTTTGTGAGGGGTGTGTGTTCAAACTTTCGTCAAACATGCCAATTTTTTACCACATCATCTTGGTGGCATGACATTAAATCAAGCAAGGTTTCATGTTTTTCTGAACATTTTTTATTTTTTTGGAATTAAAATGCCATGGCACTCAATGCATGTGCCCATGCCTTGAGACCAATATGTTTGAAAATTCCTTCTAATTTACTACACATGTGGATGAACAGCCTCCCAAGGTCGAGGTGTTCTTTTGCTTGGTGGGTGTGTTGCCGAGGATCGGGATCAGATCTCCCTCCCTTTCTTTTCTCTCCCTCTAGCTACGGTGATAGCTAGCTCTATTTATAGTGGCCCTGGTCCTCTTCCCAAATATTGAGCGGGAAGGGAGCCAACAATGGCCAATTCGAAAGGGAGCCTGCCTGGCGAGGCTGCTCCTAAGGAGGTCTTGCGTTGTCCGCTTGCGAGGCTTGGCCCCTCGCGAGGGTCTTGGTTCCTTGTCGATGACGATGGGCCGTACAGACCTGCCAGCACAGCCACGCCATGGGCCGCAGGTAGGCAAGTCTAGGGACCCCCGTTCCCAGGACGCCGACAAAGTGCTCCCTAGGTGGTTTTGGTAATTAATGTCAAGATATCTCCGGTTGGACTAATGTTTTTATCTATAATATTTTAGACAAGTTCAACAGATGGAGTGGTGTGGACAAGAAGATGTGGAACCCCATCAAACTGCTAGGACAAAAGATTGGCTCAAGCTCTAAACCTCAAGACTCTACATTTTACTTTCATTGATCCAAGATCACATTGAGTCCATAGGAAAGCCAATACTATTAAAAGGTGATGAGGTGTTGCTTAATGGGTTTCTTGCTCAAAATTCTCAGTGATATGCTCCAAAAAAACCTCGACCACTTTCCCATATCCACATATGGCCCAAACCAAAGATCAAACTCGGCCCCACTGAAATGTTCTATCCGGCGCCATCGAGTTCTCTTGACATAGCCACTACCGGAAACCCTAATCCATTCGGTGTCACCAAGATGGACTTGCAAACTCTCTGTTGCCTGTTGCAATAATTTTAGTCTTACCGAGATAAGCAATCGGTCCCACCAAGTTTGCCTGACCAACTCTCTGTTTTTCTTATTACCAAAATTGGTCTCACCGAGTTTGTGTAATCGGTCAAACCGAGATGAGGTTTTATCCTAACCCTAGCACATCGGTCTCACCGAGTTGATCATATCGGTCCCACCAAAATGCCTAACGGTCACATTATGAACTAAATCGGTCCGACCAAGTTTCATTATTTAGTCCCACCGAGTTTGGTGATTTGTGTGTAACGGTTAGATTTTGTGTGGAGGCTATATATACCCCTCCACCCACTCTTCATTCATGGAGAGAGCTATCAGAATGTGCCTACACTCCAGCAGTCATTTTCTCAGAGAGAACCACCTACTCATGTGTTGAGACCAAGATATTCCATTCCAACCATATGAATCTTGATCTCTAGCCTTCTCCAAGTTGCTTTCCACTCAAATCATCTTTCCACCAAATCCAAATCTGTGAGAGAGAGTTGAGTGTTGGGGAGACTATCATTTGAAGCGAAAAGCAAGGAGATCATCATCAACACACCATCTATTACCTTTCGGAGAGTGGTGTCTCCTAGATTGGTTAGGTGTCACTTGGGCCTATGTCAAGATTGTGGAGTTGAACCAAGGAGTTTGTAAGGGCAAGGAGATCACCTACTTCGTGAAGATCTACCCTAGTGAGGCAAGTCCTTCATGGGCGATGGCCATGGTGGGATAGACAAGGTTGCTTCTTCGTGGACCCTTCGTGGGTGGAGCCCTCCGTTGACTTGTGCAACCGTTACCATTCGTGGGTTGAAGTCTCCATCAACATGGATGTACGATAGCACCACCTATCGGAACCACACCAAAAATCTCTGTGTCTCCAATTGCATTGCACACTCCAATCCCATCCCTTTACTTTCTTGCAAATTGCGTGCTTTACTTTTCGCTACTCATATACTCTTGTCATGCTTGCTTGAATGTATTGTGAATGTTTAAACTTGTGATAAAACTCCACCTTAACTTGAAGAAATTAAAAACTCCTACTTTTCTTTGTTAAGAGTCTATTCACCCCCTCTAGACACCTCTTCTCGATCCTTTCAATTGGTATCAGAGTATTGGTCTCCATTGCTTTGGTTTAAACACCTTTGGAGGAAGATGGATGAGTCTACGTTGCGGAGTCTTATACTTAGAGTGCCTATTCATGATGGAGAGTACTTTCATGAGTGAAAAAATGAGGTGCTTGTGATTTTCAATGACTATCATTTGAACAAGTATATTACTAGCCCTTGTGCACCCCATGTTGATCCTTTGCATCCTACCCTTGATGAGTCTATTGACATGATTCGCAACCTTAGAACTGTTAATCTTATCACTAGAGGTTTGCCTAGAAACTTGATTGGTTGCTTGCCTACTCTTGATTGTGCCTACACTATCTGGAGATTTCTTGAGGAACGATTTCCAAACTATTCCTTGAAAAACTTAGATGAGATCCTTCATAAGTCTATTCCATTGAGTAGAGTTGCAATGACCCCAAATTTGGTGACTGTCTATTTGAGCTTACTAATCTTACGCGTGCCAAAGGAGATGTTGGAATCATTAGCGATATCATCTCCGAAGCCATTAGAATTCATAAAGATGATTATTGTGATGACCATTTGTCTAATGAATTACCCTCTCTAGGTATTGATCCATCACAAGACGATGTTGAACATGGATACTATGATGAGGATGATGATAGTGAATTTGATCTCGATGAGTCTATGAGACACTTTGGTCTTATGGCTAATCTTCGCGGCTACATGGCTGGAGGAAAGGAATGGGTCCTTGATAGTGGATGTACCGATCATATGACCGGAGATAAGGATATGTTTCGTGAGCTTGCTGAAAATGACAATCCTCGAAAGTATGTCACTTTTGGTGACAACTCAAAGGGTAAGGTGGCCATCTCACATGATAGCTCCATACAAAATGTTATGCTCATTGAATCTCTTGTCTACAATTCACTTTCCGTATCTAGACTTGTTGATTTTGGCTTCAATGTCCTATTTACTGAAGTAGATTGCCAAGTGTTTCGTAGAGATAATCATAAAATGGTTTTTACCAATATGCGTAGAGGTGATATTTACATTGTTGACTTCACTAAAAAGGCTCAACCTAGAACTTGTTTTATTGCTAAATCTTTGAAAGGCTGGTTGTGGCATAGAAGGTTAGGTCATGTGGGCATGCGAAATCTTGATAAGCTTATTAAAGGTGATCATATCCTTGGAGTAAAAGATGTTATATTTGACAAGGATAGATTATGAAGTGCTTGTCAAGCAGGAAAACAAGTTGGAGGAAGTCATCCCGTGAAGAACATCATGACCACGAGAAGACTGCTCGAGCTACTTCATATGGATCTCTTTGGTCCCAATGCCTATAGAAGTCTCAGTGGTATGGTCTTGTCATAGTCGATGATTTTTCATGATTTGCGTGGGTGTTCTTTCTTGATGATAAATCGCAGGTCCAAAAGATCTTCAAGAACTTTTCTAGGAAGGCCCAAAATCAATGTGAAGTGAAGATCAAGAAGGTTCGCAACAACATTGGAACGAAGCTCAAGAACGCAAATGGAGTTGTTGAGAGGAAGAACCAAACTCTTATTGAGATGGCAAGAATTATGCTTGATGAGTACAAGACTCCAAAACACTTTTGGCCGGAAGTGGTTGAGACGGATTGTCATGCAACAAATCTCTTGTATCTTCGCAAGTTACTCGGCAAGACGGCATACGAGCTCCTCACCGGTGACAAACCCCAAGTTGGATACTTTCGAGTATTCGGCTCAAAGTGTTACATTCTTGATAAGCATCATCGTTCTAAATTTTCTCCTAAATCTCATGACGGTTTCCTACTCGGTTATGTCTCAAACTCTCACACTTACCGTGCCTACAACAATTTCACCTGAAAGGTTGAAGAGACGGTAGATGTGAAGTTTGATGAATCTAACGGCTCGCAAGTAGAGCAATTGCCAATTGATGTAGGATACAAAATCCCTTCGGAAGCAATCCAAGACTTGTCTATTGGCAAGATTCGTCCAACGGAGGTGAAGGAGAGTACCTCGTCCGTCCAAGTGGAAGTTTCTACCTCACGACAAGGTGAACCAAGAGTTGACACGGAAGCATCCACAAGTGGGACACATCAAGATGAAGAAAATGAGGAAGTACACCAAGATGAACCACATCAACCTCCTTCTCCACCACGACAAGAGAACAACAACGTCAACAATGAAGAAGGCCAAGAAGAAGGACACAATGAAGAAGAATATGTTCCACCCCGACCCAAGCAAAAGCTCTCACGAGTTCGAGGAAGAGTCTCAAGATACCATCTCGTCAAGCAAATCTTCAATGATATCCAAACCGGGAGAATCACTCACTCTAAAACTCGTTTGGCTAATTTTTTCGAACATTATTCATTCATCTCTAGCATTGAACCTATGAAGGTTGAAGAAGCATTGGAAGATCCGAATTGGATAAATGCCATGCATGAAGAGCTACACAACTTTGAGAGAAATCAAGTGTGGACATTGGTCGAGAAGCCCGACAACAACCACAACATTATTGGCACCAAATGGGTGTTTCGCAACAAGCAAGACGAAGATGGCCAAGTCGTCCGCAACAAAGCACGTCTCGTCGCCCAAGGCTACACTCAAGTCGAAGGTATGGACTATGGTGAGACATATGCCCCCGTTGCTAGACTTGAGTCCATTCGCATCTTACTTGCCTATGCTAATCACCATGATATTACCTTGTACCAAATGGACATTATAAGTTCTTTTCTAAATGGTGAAATTGAGGAGGAATTTTATGTTAAGCAACCTCCCGGCTTTGTCAATCCTAAGAAACCCGACCATGTTTACAAACTTCACAAAGCTCTTTATAGTCTTAAACAAGCTCCTAGAGCATGGTATAAATGCTTGACCAAGTTCCTTATTGAAAAAGGCTTTGAGATTGGTGATAGAACATTTCCTCATATAATCTTTTTAGCCTTTTTGCATCAAATTGTAATCATATTTTCACATTATTTACTCGAAAGATATTCAAATACTCATATTATGTCACATTTACAACACTACTCCATCTTTTGCAGAAAAGGGCGAAAAGGCCCAAATCCTTCTATATTGGAGTGTCTAAGTGGTTGCGGTTGCTGCATTTTGCGGAGGGACTCGAGTATGAAGAATTAAAGAAATGGAGGGCCAAAACTAAAGAAGAAAGGGATCTACTTGAGGCTGAAGAAGAGAAGAAGGAGGGAAAAAGTGCAAAATGGCAGATCAGGGAGGGGATCAAAATCCCTAGCAGCCTCCATTTCCAAAGTGAGCCTGGCACACATCTCTCTCCCTCATCCCTCCTTCTCCACCTCCGGCCATCACCGCAGCCAGGCCGGCGTGGCGGTGCGCCACCAGCTCCACCACTCCACCACAACCAGCATCACCACCCATCCATCCATCGCGCGCCCAACGCCCGTGCTGCCCTCTTCCCCCATGTCCCTGCTGCCCTTCTACTCCTCCTCTTGCTGTTGTCTTCTTCCCTGAACTCCTAACCCTGCTATTGCTCTTCTCCTTCTTCTTCTCTCAACGCTCCTGCTGCTCCTTCTCCTTGCATCCCCTTGCTGCTGTTGCCTCAACCTGCTGCTTCTCTCTCCCTGACGCCCCTGTTGCTGCTACTACTCTAATCTCCAACCTGCTGCTGCTCTTCGCCGGCGCCCCTTGCTGCTCCTCACTTGCTGAAGCGCTGCTCTGAACCCCTCTTGCTGCCGTATTCTTCTAGGACCCCAACTGTTGTTGTTCCCCTTTTCTCTCTTTACTTCTCACGAATTTCTAAAATCAGTATGATGAATATGGTGTACTGTTCTGCACACATTATTGGTGCCTTCATGTGTTTTATGGTCTGCTACAATTTCAATGTACTTGTGTAAAACTATACAATATTTGGTTTCTAGTGTCTGAATCCTTGTGTCTATTATTGTTGTACTAATATTTGTCAGCGTGAATTGGCTAGTGTGATGTGAGCCCTATACTTGTGCTTTATATTCCTGTTGGTGTCTAGTGTTCAGTTTGTGGTATCCGTGTTAGCTTTGTACCTGTGATATAAATATATATGTTCGTGTTTTGATATATTTTTGTCCCTGTCATATTATTGTTTCTTCCCTCTGTTATATGTATGATAGTTATATATGTGTCCTTGTCATGTTACTTCCCTCTTGTTTTAGTCTATGCTGTCAGTAGTAATCTGAAATACCAATAAGAAAGCGAGTTCAAATCTTTATATCCCTCTGCTTCTTTTTTCATTTTGTTTGTCGTCAACCTTGTTTAGTTTAGGTTTTATTTTCTGCATCCGTCTCTTAAAATTGTGTTACCTAGATTTAGCCGAGCATAGTCGTCGTCGCCTTGTCCCTGTGGGGAACACGACACTCGCAGTTCGGGCAAAATATCCCGATGTACCTTCAATTGATCATTTTGGCACCGTTTCCGGGGACTAGCGTCGAGCGATTGTGTTAGGCTATAGACTAGGTTTTTCTTCTTTTTCTAGTTTGTGCCATATATTTGTGATATATCTCTAACCACTAACCCTTGTTCTAGCTAGTATCTTTTTGTTTTCTTTTCCTTTTGCAGGTTAGAGCTATCTGCTCGGTTATGGCATATTATTTAGATTGTCTCGGAGATGCGAGGAACACTATAAACAGCATGTAAACTATTCAAGAACTGATAAGTAAGATTTCCCATCGATTAGATGATTTAGCTCGGCAGCGAGAAGTAGTTTTTGAGGATAGGCCTAGCTCTTATGATCCTTATCCTAGAGGTCATCCTTATGTTGCTCATACAAGCCATATTTGTGGATTTCAGGGACATTCACCCACTAAATGTCAGCGTGGTTACTCTCACTCTCCCGATTGTTATGGCATGAGCTTCGCCCCACAGCCTAGCTCATACCAAAACAATTACTCATATGGGTGGCCTGAGAACCAGAATATGTCATATAGGAGCAACAACCCTGAGATCTCACTGTTTGCTTCTAGTAATCATATGCAGGGATTTAGGTACAATGAGGAGAGCCACAACTATGCTCCACAATAGATTTATTCAGCTCCTACTCATATACCTCAACACCAGGAGATGTTTCCAATGGAGTTAAATGGTACTCCATTTGGTCAACCAACAACTCCAGCAACCGCCGAGCAATCTCATGTGCAAGTGCCCACACAAGATGAATTTGATGATACAGACAAGCTCACATTGCTTAGTCTCGAGTTCACTTGGAGTGCCAAGGATGATCCTATTAGGAAGGTTATACTAGAGGAAATGAAGAAGATCAAGAGTGGAAAAGAGCTAGTTGAAGAAGTAAGGAAGATTGAGAAGAACATCAACGCTGGCAGCACTATTTCTTCATAGCTTGAGCTGAGTGTTTCTGGGATTACCCTTGATACATGTGAGGTTCCAACACCTTCATATCCAGCCAAGGAAGATAGCAAGTGCCTTGAGGAAGAGATATCTCAGATTGAAGAAGATGAACTAGAAGACAAGGAACAAGATGACCAAGAGCTTGAATGCCCAAGTGATCAAGATGAAGATCCATTGCCTATCACTCCTGAAGAAGTAAAAGAAGCTCCTGTAGTTGAAGATGAAGAACCAGAAATTCATTTGCCCATCGTCATCCAAGAGCGTGATATAGCAGGTTTATCTAATCCTCTCGATGACATGCGTCCATATGAATTGTTTCCTACTACCTTGCATTGCATGATGTTATCTGTTAAAGTAGATTTGAAGAAGTGTTTGCTTGGATATGATGATACATATACTGTTGGTGGCATTGCTCATATTAATGATGATCACACTTATTTTCCTCATGCCAAACCTATGCTTAATGATAAATATCATCCTCATGTTAGTATTGAGCTTGCTGATTCCTATCATACTCGCCATGTTCTTTATAGCTATGCATATGTAATTGGGTACTCTATTGATGATTTAGAGGGCATTACCCCTTTCACTTGTATGGTCTCTTTTGTCGAGTGCTCTTTCAAGTTTTCGCTACTGCACCGTTCACTACATGCTGACCAGGTTCGAGGTGACATTCCTTGGGACCGCGGTGGATTTAGAGCATGGTGAAGAGGAGAAGCAATGGGCACATACAAGGAAGAGAAAAGCTGGAGCGTGCACGAGGATAGAGAGCATGAGGATAGAGAAGCAAAAGGAGAGGAGTCGTGATGCAAGAAGATGTGAGATCATCGAGCGAGTTCTACTTCATAAAGCCTGGTGAGCTGTTTCATGACCCCAATATGAATATATCATCTATTGATACAAGCTGAAATCAATTGCTAGTTGGGTTGCTTGAGCCAGTTATTACTTATTGTCAAGCTGAAATTCACCTTTGGTATGGTGCTTGTTGTGAATATGTGAACTGAATTGTGAATGCCTTGTAAACTAGTGATCTACATACTGCTTGCTTTGCTGAAATTAGTGAAAGTTATTAGTTTTGAGTGCTCAAATCCCTAGTACACTAGAAAACTACCATCATTTTCTGCATTTACTTTGATACACCTAGATCATCAAGTGTTAGATGCTGATTTTGTGCCAAGTGTCTTCCCATCCAGAGCAATCACTTAACCACTATGGATTAGCATGCTATATTCTCTGTATCAGTAGCATGTGAACCAGAAATGGATGAGTGATGATTCTTGTTTCCTTCCTTATGTTTCATGCCATTGTAATTCCTTTGTTCAATATGTCATAATGAATATAAGTCTAGTCTACCTGCAGTAGCATGTCATGTTCCCTGGATCGGTGGCGTGTTAAATTTGGTAGCTTGGACAGCAATAAATAAATAAAAATGCAATATTTGTCGAACCATGTGTATACCATGTTCTCGGGATCGGTGGTATGTTCCTTTGATGAGACTGATAAAATATTATCATTGCTTCCTTCAAAATTCAATAAGTAGTTTAGCCATAATGTTGTGTTCCTGATAACAAGTATTTCTGGGGATCATGCTCTCTTTAGGAACCTTTTGGCACAATCTGCATTTAAACTTGTTGATCCACTTTTATCATTGTAAAAGTTTAAAATGATCGAGTCTACTAGTATCCTATTGCTTTGTAGCATCCTAACCATTAATCTTCACTAACTAAGTCTGAAGCATGCATTGTTTGGAGATCTACTTTACTAGGACCTTCTCTAGTCAGTTCACTATTCATACTCTTGCTCTTGTGATATGCCTTTGCTTGAGGACAAGAAAGATTTAAGTGTGGGGGAACTTGATAGAGAATTTCCTCATATAATCTTTTTAGCCTTTTTGCATCAAATTGTAATCATATTTTCATATTATTTACTCGAAAGATATTCAAATACGCATATTATGTCACATTTACAACACTACGACCTTCTCTAGTCAGTTCACTATTCATACTCTTGCTCTTGTGATATGCCTTTGCTTGAGGACAAGAAAGATTTAAGTGTGGGGGAACTTGATAGAGAATTTCCTCATATAATCTTTTTAGCCTTTTTGCATCAAATTGTAATCATATTTTCATATTATTTACTCGAAAGATATTCAAATACGCATATTATGTCACATTTACAACACTACTCCATCTTTTGCAGAAAATGGCGAAAAGGCCCAAATCCTTCTATATTACAGTGTCTAAGAGGTTGCGGTTGCTGCATTTTGCGAAGGGACTCGAGTATGAAGAATTAATGAAACGAAGGGCCAACACTAAAGAAGAAAGGGATCTACTTGAGGCTGAAGAAGAGAAGAAGGAGGGCAAAAGTGCAAAATGGCAGATCAAGGAGGGGATCAAAATCCCTAGCAGCCTCCATTTCCAAACCGAGCCTGGCACACATCTCTCTCCCTCATCCCTCCTTCTCCACCTCCGGCCGCCGCCGCGGCCAGGCCGGCGTGGCGGCGTGTCACCAGCTCCACCACTCCACCACAACCAGCATCACCACCCATCCATCCATCCGCACCACATCCACCTCACGCAACTCACCAGACAGAGGGCCGGCGGTGCCTGATCCATCACGCGCCCAACGCCCGTGTTGCCCTCTTCCCCCATCTCCCTGCTGCCCTTCTACTCCTCCTCTTGCTGTTGTCTTCTTCCCTGAACTCCTAACCCTGCTATTGCTCTTCTTCTTTTTCTTCTCTCAACGCTCCTGCTGCTCCTTCTCCTTGCATCCCCTTGCTTTTGTTGCCTCAACCTGCTGCTTCTCTCTCCCTGACGCCCCTGCTGCTGCTAATACTCTAATCTCCAACCTGCTGCTGCTCTTCGCCAGTGCCCCCTTGCTGCTCCTCACTCGCTGAAGCTCTGCTCTGAACCCCTCTTGCTGCCGTATTCTTCTAGGACCCCAACTGTTGTTGTTCCCCTTTTCTCTCTTTACTTCTCACGAATTTCTAAAATCATTATGATGAATATGGTGTACTGTTCTGCACACATTATTGGTGCCTTCGTGTGTTTTATGGTCTGCTATAATTTCAATGTACTTGTGTAAAACTATACAATATTTGGTTTCTAGTGTCTGAATCCTTGTGTCTATTATTGTTGTACTAATATTTGTCAGCGTGAATTGGCTAGTGTGATGTGAGCCCCGTACTTGTGCTTTATATTCCTGTTGGTGTCTAGTGTTCAGTTTGTGGTTGTTAGCTTTGTACCTATGATATAAATATATATGTTCGTGTTTTGATATATTTCTGTCCCTGTCATATTATTGTTTCTTCCCTCTGTTATATGTATGATAGTTATATATGTGTCCTTGTCATGTTACTTCCCTCTTGTTTTAGTCTATGCTGTCAGTAGTAATCTGAAATACCAATAACAAAACGAGTTCAAATCTTTATCCCCCTCTGCTTCTTTTTTCATTTTCTTTGTCGTCAACCTTGTTTAGTTTAGGTTTTATTTTCTGCATCCGTCTCTTAAAATTGTGTTACCTAGATTTAGCCGAGCATAGTCGTCGTCGCCTAGTCCCAATGGGGAACACGACACTCACAGGTCGGGCGAAATATCCCGCTGTTCTTTCAATTGATCAATTGGAAAGATTGATTCTAATCTTTTTACTAAAAGGGTTAATGGTGAATTATTTGTGTGCCAAATTTATGTTGATGATATCATATTTGGTTCAACTAACCCTCATTTTACTGAAAAGTTTGGAAAGCTAATGTCGGGGAAGTTTGAGATGTCTATGATGAGTGAACTCAAGTTCTTTCTTGGTTTGCAAATCAAGAAAACTAAGGAAGGCACCTTTATTTCTCAAACAAAGTACACCAAGGACTTATTCAAGAAGTTCAACATGCAAGAAAGCAAAGGTATGAAAACCCCCATGCCTACTAGTGGACATCTTGACTTGACCAAGGATGGCAAACCGGTTGACCAAAAGGTTTATTGCTCTATGATAGGTTCATTGTTATATCTATGTGCCTCCCGTCGCGATATCATGCTAAGTGTATGCATGTGTGCACGATATCAAGCGGCCCCCAAAGAATGTCATCTTAAGGCTGTGAAAAGGATAGTGAGATACCTAATACATACACCAAATTTTGGCATTTGGTACCCTAAGAGGTCTTCTTTTGATCTTGTTGGCTACTCCTATTCGGACTATGCCGGTGACAAGGTTGATAGAAAGTCCACTTTGGGTACTTGTCAATTTCTTGGTAGATCCCTTGTATCTTGGTCCTCCAAGAAACAAAACTCGGTATCCTTTTCCACCACCGAAGCGGAATACATTGCCGCCAGTTCATGTTGTGCTCAATTACTTTGGATAACCCAAACTCTTAAAGATTATGGGATCTATGTGAAACATGTTCCATTGCTTTGTGACAATGAAAGTTCTATTAAGATTTCTCACAATCCCGTGCAACATTCTCGAACTAAGCATATTGAAGCTCGTCATCATTTCATTTGAAATCATGTTGCCAAAGGGGACATTGATCTTAAGCATGTTCGTACCGATAAGAAATTGGCGGATATCTTCACCAAACCGCTTGATGAGAAAGTATTTTGCCATTTGAGAGGTGAATTGAACATCATTGATGCTTCAAACTTGAAGTTGGAACTCCATGTGGATACATGCAAGGCATGAGCCTATGACTAATCCTTGACTTTTCTCTTATGATGATGATCATGTGTCTTGGATATATTTGTACCCTTGCATGCTATCTAACCCTTGTAGGTACTTGAGTGAATCTAATTCTATGAGATTGGAAGTCACTTACATCTTGAGGAACCTCTACATCACCAAGTCTCTACAACATAGTGGATTAGGACAAGGAAGCATGAAACCTTTCAACATATCCTTTTGACAAGTTCTATATCAAATTTCATTTGGTATCAAATTTCATGTTTGTCATGTTGGATACACAAGTGCTCCTCCTTGCAATACTAAGCCATGTAGGTAGATGAACTCCAATTACAAGTGGTGCTCCAATTGAGGTACATCAACCTTGACCATCCCACACAAGTTCAACTACATGATCAAGTACAACACCACCACCCAAGGTATGTTATTCCATATTAGAGAAGCTTTACCCCAAGTCATGGGTCAAAGCAACTCAACAAGATGCGAATATATCAAAATCCTTAAACGAAAAAATGGTAACCCCATTTTGAGCTTAAATGATGAGTATGACCTATGATCAAGTGTTCTCACTTGACTCCTCAATCAATATACTCTAACATAGGTGACTTTGTCACCGCCCAATTCTAGATGAAGTTCTCTAGTGTTTCTGAGTTCTTGCATTTGTCCCTTGCATTTTCCCCTTTCTTTAATCAAAAAAAAACTTCATCTAGATTTTCTTTTCTTTGTTTTGTTCTGCATTCCCTACATCCAATTCATTGCAAATCTTTGTGAGATCTTTTTTGCCTAGTGAGATGAGGTGACAAATGTTCTCTCTATGTTGGACTCGGTCACACCGGTCTGTAGCTTTCAGTCAAACCGAACCATTTCGGTGCCACCAAAGAATACAACTCGGTGTTACCTGATTTCACTTCAGAGAAGACAGTTTGCCACTTGTATCCTGCATTTTTACTCCAGCTCCACTCTTGTCCTCTACCAGCATCACACTCTATATGCTGCTTTGCTCTATGGCTCAAGGACCAAACCTATTTTGACTCACAATCCAGAAGATCCCTTCATGAAAATTGATGTCAAAGGGGGAGAGAGAGATCACATCAAAGCTTACTCACTTAAAAAGGGGGAGAGTACTTCAAAGGGGGAGAATGCTTAATCATTTCAAATGGAGAGAGACCCCAGATGCTTAGTATTCAAGAGGAGAGAAGTCACATGTCTTTAAGACGGGAAAGACATGTTAGTTTGTTTTATGTTTTATGTTTCTGTGCTCTGATCTGTTTTGCTCAGATTTTTTGTTCCCTATATTCCCCCATTATCAAATAAAAGATTCAGGGGGAGAAAGACATCTAAGGGAAGGAAATCTTGAATTCATTGCATACCTTTTACCCTTGGGAACATCTCTATATCCAATAGAGTACCTAGTACTCACAGTCTACATGTCATCCCAGTCTTGGTACTCTCGTGGCTCTTTGGTTTGCTCTGTCTAGTAGTTGTACATATGTTATCTAACCTTGTTTACTCAGGTTCATCTCTTCCTAAGCCAGCTCAAGACCACAAGGTAAGTATCTGCATCACACTCATATACATGAAGATTTCTTGCTAATGTACATATTGTTTGCAAGAAGGAATCATGAACAGGAAGTTACACTTCACATATTCACATCATTTGCTCTGATGCATATAGCCAAGATACATGTAACACATTGCTTGCTCTGTCATGTTTATACATTCACATGCTCTTACTTTCCATATTGACATGATTGCATACATGTAGGGGGAGCCTATGTATGTTACATGTCCTTCCAAAGCTTTACTTGTTATTCGCTATATCTTTATCTAAAACTTTGATGTATGTTGTCATCAATTACCAAAAAGGGGGAGATTGAAAGCACAAGTGCTCCCTGGGTGGTTTTGGTAATTAATGTCCACATATCTCCTGTTGGACTAATGTTTTTATCTAGAATATTTCAGACAAGTTCAACAGATGGAGTGGCATGGACAAGAAGATGTGGAACCCCTTCAAAATGCTAAGGACAAAAGATTGGCTCAAGATCTAAACCTCAAGACTCCACATTTTACTTTTAGTGATCCAAGATCACATTTAGTCCATATGAAAGCCAATACTATTAAAAGGGGATGAGGTGTTGCTTAATGGGTTTCTTGCTTAAAATGCTTAGCGATTTGCTCCAAAAAACCCTCAACCATTTTGTCATATCCACATATGTCCCAAACCAAAGATCAAACTCGGCCCCATCGAAATGTTCTATTCAGCGCCACCGAGTTCTCTTGACATAGCCACTGCCACAAACCCTAATCCATTCGGTCTCACCGATGGGATCTCGGTCTCAGCGAGATGGGCTTGCAAACTCTCTGTTGCCTGTTGCAATAATTTCGGTCTTACCGAGAAAAGCAATCGGTCTCACCGAGTTTGCCTGACCAACTCTCTGTTTTGCTTATTACCAAAATCGGTCTCAATGAGTTTGTGTAATCGGTCAAACTGAGATGAGGTTTTACCCTAACCCTAGCACAACGGTCTCACCGAGTTGATCATATTGGTCCCACCGAAATGCCTAATGGTCACATTATGAACTAAATCGGTCCGACCGAGTTTCATTATTCGGTCCCACCGAGTTTGGTGATTTGTGTGTAATGGTTAGATTTTGTGTGGAGGACATATATACCCCTCCACCCACTCTTCATTCGTGGAGAGAGCTATCAGAACGTGCATACACTTCAACATTCATTTTCTGAGAGAGAACCACCTACTCATGTGTTGAGACCAAGATATTCCATTCTAACCATATGAATCTTGATCTCTATCCTTCTCCAAGTTGCTTTCCACTCAAATCATCTTTCCACCAAATCCAAATATGTGTGAGAGAGTTGAGTGTTGGGGAGACTATCATTTGAAGAACAAGAGCAAGGAGTTCATCATCAACACACCATCTATTACCTTTTGGAGAGTGGTGTCTCCTAGATTGGTTTGGTGTCACTTGGGAGCCTCCATCAAGATTGTGGAGTTGAACCAAGTAGTTTGTAAGGGCAAGGAGATCACCGACTTCATGAAGATCTAACCTAGTGAGGCAAGTCCTTCATGGGTGATGGCCATGGTGGGATAGACAAGGTTGCTTCTTCGTGGACCCTTCGTGGGTGGAGCCCTCCATGGAGTTGCGCAACCGTTACCCTTTGTGGGCTGAAGTCTCCATCAATGTGGATGTACTATAGCACCATGATAACCCACAAGTATAGAGGATCGCAACAATTTTCGAGGGTAAAGTATTCAACCCAAATTTATTGATTCGACACAAGGGGAGCCAACGAATACTCTCAAGTATTAGCAGCTGAGTTGTCAATTCAAGCACACCTGGAAACTTAATATCTGCAGCAAAGTATTTAGTAGCAAAGTAATATGGTAGTAGTGGTAACGGTAGCAAAAGGTAACAGTAGTAAAAGTGATGTTTTTGTATTTTGTAGTGATGATAGCAATAGCAACGGGAAAGTAAATAAGCGAAGAACAATATATGGAAAGCTCGTAGGCAATGGATCGGTGATGGAGAATTATGCCGGATGCGGTTCATCATGTAACAGTCATAACCTAGGGTGACACATAACTAGCTCTAGTTCATCAATGTAATGTAGGCATGTATTCCGAATATAGTAATACGTGCTTATGGAAAAGAACTTGCATGACATCTTTTGTCCTACCCTCCTGTGGCAGCGGGGTCCTTACGGAAACTAAGGGATATTAAGGCCTCCTTTTAATAGAGTACCGGAACAAAGCATTAACACATAGTGAATACATGAACTCCTCGAACTACGGTCATCACCGATAAGTATCCCGATTATTGTCACTTCGGTGTTAACGGATCATAAAACATAATAGGTGACTACATACTTGCAAGATAGGATCAAGAACTCTCATATATTGATGAAAACATAATAGGTTAAGATCTGAAATCATGGCACTCGGTCCCTAGTGACAAGCATTACAAGCATAGCGAAGTCATAGCAACATCAATCTCAGAACATAGTGGATACTAGGGATCAAACCCTAACAAAACTAACTCGATTACATGATAGATCCCATCCAACCCATCATCGTTCAGCAAGCCCACGATGGAACGCACGGTGGTGAGCATCATGAAATTGGTGATGGAGGATGGTTGATGATGATAAAGGCGACGGATTCCCCTCTCCGAAGCCCCAAACGGACTCAAGATCAGCTCTCCCGAGAGGTTTTAGGGCTTGGAGGCGGCTCCGTATCGTAAAACGCGATGGATTCTTCTCTCTAGTTTTTTCTCCCCGAAACACAATATATAGAGTTGGAGTTGGAGTCGGAGGAGCTCGAGGGGGCCCACGAGGTAGGGGGCACGCGCTAGGGGGGTAGGCGTGCCCCCACCCTTGTGGACAGGTGGTGGCCCCCCTGGCCTTCATCTTTTGCAGGTATTTTTTATATTTTCCAAAAAGTTGCTCCGTGAAGTTTCAGGTCGTTCCGAGAACGTTTGTTTCTGCACATAAATAACACCATGGTAATTCTGCTGAAAACAGCGTCATTCTGGGTTAGTTCCATTCAAATCATGCAAGTTAGAGTCCAAAACAAGGGCAAAAGTGTTTGGAAAAGTAGATACGACGGAGACATATCACACCACCTATGGGAACCACGCCAAAAATCTCCGTGTCCCCAATTGCGTTTGCACACTCCAATCCCATCCCTTTACTTTCTTGCAAATTGCATGCTTTACTTTCCACTGCACATATACTCTTGTCATGCTTGCTTGGATGTATTGTGAATGTTTAAACTTGTGAGAAAACTCCACCTTAACTTGAAGAAATTAAAAACTGCCACTTTTCTTTGTTAAGAGTCTATTCACGCCCCCTCTAGACACCTCTTCTCGATCCTTTCACTATGCGCTTTTCTATCAATTGCTCGGCAGTAATTTGTTCACCCATCGTAATATATGCTATCTTGAGAGAAGCTACTAGCGAAACCTATGGCCCCCGGGTCTACTTTACATCATATTATTTTCCCGTCAACTAGCCATTTTTTCATTGCTTAGTTTGCAATCTTTACTTTCCAATCTATACAAAAATACCAAAAATATTTATCCTATTATCTTTATCAGATCTCACTTTTGCAAGTGGTCGTGAAGGGATTGACAACCCCTTTATCGTGTTGGTTGCAAGGTTCTTATTTGTTTGTGCAGGTACTAGGCGACTTGCGTGTAGTCTCCTACTGGATTGATACCTTGGTTCTCAAAAACTGATGGAAATACTTACGCTACTTTGCTGCATCACCCTTTCCTCTTCAAGGGAAAACCAACACATTCTCAAGAGGTAACAGATGCGTCTGCGCTTTGGGCGCATGGCCCCCGCATCCGAGAAATGACCCAGACACGACCCCATTGCCCTACCCAAACGGACAGAATCCGGGCAAAATATAGGTCCGTTTGGGGTCGTGCGTTGGAGTTGGCCTTACAAGTGGGACCGCAGTTGAGGAAACCGACTATCGGCAAACCCCCACCTCGCCCGCCGCATGATGGCTGAGTTAGAGAAACGAGGAGGTTGAAGAGATAGCTGTAGCACGGACTCCAAGAAATATGGTGTCAGATGGAAGTCGTCCTAGTGGCGTGTGTCATACTCCTGGACGTGAATGCTTGTTCTGGCCCATGCCACCCTACTATATATCGAGGATTCGAGGTGCTGGATATGCACAACGAACACATTAACATATGGCCCACCTCACACTATGGCCAAATTTCCTGGAGTCTGTGCTAGGTTAAAAAGTGTTCTTTGTGAGGGTGGGTGGCTGGTCTCAAGTTTAAAACTTGTTGTATTACGTATACGTAGACATAGAGATAGTGCAATAGTTTTGAAAGTTTGAACCCAAACATCAGAATGCAATTTCTACTGGACTCATCCGAGGACCTAGGATGATGGGATTCACAGCTACAGTAAAAACACCTGCCCGACACGCAAAGCCCGTGAAGCTAGTACAAATAGTAGTACTATTGTTTATTGGACTCATCCGATAACCTGTTGCAATGCACGTACAATTATGTATTTGAAAAATATTTTTTTGCCTCATCACAACACCCACTCAGAGAAACGACTCAGAAGCCATTCATAAATTTAGTAAGTTTATCACAGGTATATCATTTCATTACATACAACAGGTCATCAACCCACAACGACAACGTGGATACATTATAAATACTAAAGTTTTCATCACACAACAAATAACAAGCAATGAAATGAACTTAAGCTCAACCACTCGTCCGTGAAACGCTTGCTTTGAACCAGAAAGTGATTCTCTAGGAAGGGGCAGCTACTGTCAATCTTGAGACCAACGCAGGACTGATCATCCAGGCTGAAGCAGCCTATGTCAGGACGCATATTGTGATAGCCACGGTAGGGAACCATAGAAATGTCTGAGGTATAGATACAATAGCTTCTCACAAATGGTAGAGATGTTGTGTCACAGCAGCAGGATCGCCTTTCACCATCATTGGATAGTTTTCCCCAATGAAGAGCGAGTTTCCTCCAAGAGTATCAATACTAAACTAGGGAGAAGGTGTTGGCACTAGCACAGTAGTATCCATCCCGAATACCCTAGAACGGATGTTGGAATAGGTCCAGAGAGTCCGACCATGGGAGACAACACCTGCTTCCTTAGTAACATCAATAGTGCCTTGTATACAGACAAGAAGATGCGATCCATCAGAATAAGTTGCCAGGCGCCACTGAGTATATGGGTCCTCATGCTCATGATCATCATCATTGTCATCTCCCCCTTGGTTATAATTTTTTTCAAATATAGGTGGTGGAATGTTCACAGGACCATGGAAACACAAGAAGGTTAATTAGTAAAGCGAAACTAGCTAACTCGCATGCATGTGGATGAAACAATTATAATTAGGGTGGAAGACAAATGTACCGAAACCATAAGGATTCCATGCAAAAACAGTGCCATGAGTGGTGGCAGCAAACACAAGACCCTCATATTAAATTGCATCACAGTACTCATCTTTGTATAGAAACTTATTTTTGAGCAATATCCATCGAGTCGAACTATGAAGGACGGTAACAAGCTTGTCGAAGATAGCGACACAAGCATTCCTATAACCCCAAGAGCGGTCGGGAACTCGACAAATTGCTATCTTCTGTAGACGATAGTTACCATGATCATAGTTGAACGTACGTAGAATACCGGTGTGCTCAACCTTTGGGCTGTCTGAGATTTTCGGAAGTGGAACCCGGTGACGAGTGTACACATTCACAAGTTCCCACTCGCAGTTGTACACAATATAGACAACCCAATCTCCATTTGCGCGTTCCCAAGCCTTACCCTCAAGCGATGGCATCTTAACATCACACGTATCATTATCAAGCGGCACCAACTTGCACAAGGCAAGGCCTCCGTCATCCGCGCGCCAGTCAGTAGTGTCACGGTGAAGAAGATAGGGGAGATCAAACCGCTCCTGGACCCTTGGTTTTGTTGTAATGATGTTATTAGTTGAGTCGAGAATGGTCTTGAACGAACTTTCCATGCTAGCCGAGGTGATGACATCGCACCGATCAATGAGTTCCTCCACCGCGACATCATTCAGATCGGGGGAAGAATAACAGGGTCGTTTACGGCCTGTTCCCTCCATGGAGAAGACGATCAAACAATGGCAGAAGGAAGGGTGAAGGAAAATGGAGGAGGGAGGAAGAGCGTGCGACATCAGTTCCAAATTGAGAGGGAAAAGCAAAGAGTCAGTGGATGGTTGCCATGGTACATGAAGAGGTGCCCCGGCCTACATATACGTCCGTTCAGAAATTGTACAAAAGGACTCGCCGTCGTCTCACTGACATGTTGGAACGGGACCACATGTCAACGAAACATGGTGTGTAATTTCTCGTGCAAAATGCGATCTGGCCGCATTGGCCCGAGGTGCCGCATTTGTTAGCGACCTTTATTTATTTAATGACGTGCCATTCAGTTTTGAAGCACCACTAACTGGTACTGTATGTAGAGAAAATATAAACTACTCTACCACTACTCCACCTCTAGTACTAGTAGTATAAAAAGATATATAGGCTGGAGCTTCAGTGCTTTCTTGCTAAGGGCTGCCCACTTGCTTCTCACACTATCACCCTCTCTCCAGATTGAAAAAAGATGGCCTCTCTGTCCCTCCTCACCAGTGGTCACAAATCTGCCGGGGAAGAAAATGACGTGCAACGCTGACGCACTTGTCATCGGTGAGCGAGGTCATGCACCGATGACAAGGCCGTCCTCTTAGACCTAGCGCCCACGCGGAATGGCCTCCGTCCCCAAGCTCGCTGCCGTAGTGTGTGTGCAGAGGACGACGACCACGAGCGAAGCCACTTCCCGCCGACCCTCAGGTATGCTACCTCTTTTCGAACCATACCCTTGTTCTATTGCCCCATCTGCCACGTCGCTGCATGTGGATCTTTTTCCACTCCACCATCTTCCCAATTTGCTATCCTCTGCTCTGTCGGTCACACAGACAAAAACCATAACTTGCACTATTAAAGGAAACCCTACTTCATGTAGACTAATCCATGTCTGGGTTGAATAAGGAAAGGAAGGGAGACTGTACTGTCCAAGAGACTAGGCATCAAACCCGCATCTAGGTTGAGAAGGGGGAAATCAGTAGCTAAGGAACGAGTCTCGTGTCTCTTGGTTGAAGAAGGGTAGAAAGGCATGACAACACAATAGAGAATGACCAGGTTGATCGGTTTGTTGTCCTCACATAGGAAAAAGGTGGCTAAAGAGAACAAAAGTTGGACATAATCCACATATGCTGCCTGGATATTTGTTGCTCTGGGAAACCATACCTCCCTCACCAATCTATGTGTCCATGGAGGTACATCGTACTGGTGCACCCACTATCCGAATGGGCCTCCCATGCTCGTATTGCCACTTTTTTGTTGTTAGTATAACGCTAGCAGTCAAGTCAAGCAATGCTACAGCTAAAGTGATGCACATTTAACTAATGCCACACTCAGTCTAATGCCACCAATAAATTTAAGCAATGCCATTTAATGTCACTGGATTATTTCATGGTTAACTGTTGATTGTGGATGTATTAAAGATTTTTTAGCTAAGGCATTCTAATGCTATTCCACAGCCAGTATACCAACGATGAATCTTGTTACTACCTTCAGATTTTTGCACTGTTAAAGCTTATATATTACATACCTCACTTTCATGAGATAAGTCAATAGTTTGTACAGTGTCAAGAGGAAAGGTCAAGAGTGGGCACCTCCTCCTACGGCTGTTCTCTTGATTCATTCGATTAAGTTTTTATGTTTGATCCATTATCAAGATTGGGATAGCAATTTTTAGGTACCCTCGAATTCGAAATGATATTTACCTTGAAGGTACATGGTTTGCAATTTTTTTATACTGTCATTAGTTAATAATTCTAGTTACCTTCAGACTTTTGTATTTGGTTTAATGCTCTTGCACAACTAGTATACCAATGCTGAAACTTGTTACCTTTACATTTTGTATTGTTAATCTTATAGAAATCTTCCAGTGCTAGAGCTTAAGGAAATCTGTTCAGTAAAACCATTGTACTGTACCCTGTAATAAAATAACTACTCTACTGTTGCACTAGCCACTGGATTAGTTTATATTTGTACTATTCGAATGGTGTTGCATTAGCGTATGGACATCTATAAAGTGTGGCAAGCTTTCCCAGATATGTGCTCAAGAAAACTACTACCTGTTTTTCTAAATACTAGACGTTTGGGTACTTTAAATTGAACTACGAAAAAGTCTTATATTAAGGAACTGAGGGTGTAGAGTTCACTCAAATTATCCCGGTAAAGCTAATCACATCTTTGTTAAAATTAATGTTCATTATGTTATTGAAGGAGGTATGTATGTTTGTCTCTAATGCCTGTCGACTACATACCTAACATCATGATGTAATGTTAAGTCATCTCCTTTTGTACAGTGTCACTGAATTGTCAAGGTGGTGATGGCATTTTATTTTAGTTGAACAGCACAAAATATGCTTAAAATAAGAGGAAAGGTTAGGAATGTTTCAATTTTTTAGACAAACTATGTATGCCTTCCTGACATCAGCCGATGTTGCCTTATTTATTCCTTCAAACATGTGGTTAGAAACAGTCCTGCTAGCTTTTCCCATTAAGAAATTGGAATGCTTATATTTGTGAGTATATGCTTCAACTAGTGCCACTTTTATAGTAATCAAACTTTCAATATCTATGCAAACAGGGATGCTCGATTTTAGTGGAACTGCACAAAAAGTCCAAATGGTTCAACATTACGAGCATGTTTTCTTCCAAACCTTTATATCCAATTGGTGGCACTATGAGATTTTCATTATGAAGGTACATGGTTTGCTACTATCTTGCTACTCTTTTTGTACTGTCATTAGATAGTAATACTAGTGGTTTGCATGTGAATTTATTGGCAGGGTGGACCTACATTGGAGGTGCAGGACAAGATTCAATGATTGGATGCTCAATTTTGGTTGTATCGATTTCACCTCTTCCATCACTGCGAATATGGATATCCTTGGTATGATGAAGAATAGGCGCTATATTTCTGCGCTGAACCAGCAAATCAATTCAGTATAAAATTGTCCAGGGCAAAACATGACTGTATCAAATTGTCCAGTGCAAAACATGATAGATGCTAAGCAAAAGAGACGTGTTTAAACCGAAAATACAAGGTGGGGTATATGTTTACTAGCTGCTTGATATTTGTGTAGACAGAGATGTCTGCCCGCTGCTATTTGGCAACAAACAAAGTGACCGCAATTTTGGTTGAGCTGCACAAGAGAATAGTATAGTCACTGCATGAAGTGCCATTTGAAAATTGACACAGAAGATTGGATAGTCACTTCATGGACTGAAGAAAAGTAGTACTGTACTATTTATTGGCCAACACTAGGTGCTTCATTGCTATGGTCTGATTATACAATGGGCATCATTTTTCCTAAGTTAAAGTTTGTATTCCGAAAATAGTCTCAGCGTGTGATCGAGAGAAAACCAAATCATATCACAGTGGATGTTCCTCCATCATGTGTGGTTCATTCTCATGGTTCCAGCTGTTGGTGAAACCACTTACATTTGCAAGAGGAATTGTAGACTTCACAAACAAATTTGTCTTTCACTCTGTACTGAATGTTGGCCAAGAGAAGCATCCATGTTAGTAGGAAGAACAGATGTTTTTTCTAGATCTTTGCTTTTGGAGCTACATATTTGTATATGGTCTGTGAATCATTGAGATGCATTAACATGTTGATCTTATGTATGGGAATCGTACTAGTTGGTTTTGAATTTGGGCTACTAATGTGAACATATTACAATGCCAGGCATGTGAGTCTCGTGTGAACATTTCGAATGGATCGACTCTTACTGCTATGCACAACTTGATCCTTATTTCTATGTTCTCAGTGTTTACAAGTTACTAACAGTTCCTTATTTCTGTTCGCTCGGTGTTTACAAGTTACTGATCGGTCACTAGCTAGCCTACTAATGCGCTCATGGTAGTTTTAGTTGCAACGCAAGATCCGAAGTGGAAGTTTTTTGAATAAAAATGCCTACCTCTGAAGAAACTAACAAGCTACTCCGAAGAAAATGCCATGCGAATCTGAAGAAACTGCCAACAAAAACGTTCGCAAACGCGCCTTATCTCCCAGCAAACGTTCATCATCTAATGTGATCCTACACGTACACCATCTGACCTACGCGATCCTACACGTACACTATCCGACCTACTCGACCCTACACGAATAAATAGCGGATCACACACGTACTACCTCCTTTCCGGTTTGCAGGGCTTAATTCAAAAATCATGCCAACCAAGGTAGATGATGATTGGTGGAATCATTTTTGACAAGGAGGGAGTACCTCATCTAGATGATTCGAGTGCACTCATTTGACCGTCATGCCGACGTGCAACCCAGCATGGACGGGATGCACCACTGACGAGACGGGACGTTACAGTCATAATTTTAGTTTTTCTGGTTTTCCACGGCAAGCTGGCGCGCTAAGCCTTGCCTGCTTATGCATTGAATTCTGATGACCACTATGACCGTCGCGTTTCCCGCGAAACACTGGTTCGCCTGCCTTCCGCCTATAATTAGTGTTTCCCGGCCTTCTCCGGTGGCACCATCACCCAACTCGCCCTATGCTCATAAGCCCCCACCGGCCCGACGTCGCTTGCCACTTATCCTTGCTCTCTCCACGTCCGCCATGCCCCCGCCCATCCGCGATAGGCGACGCCGGAGGCGGTCACTGCCGAAACTAGTGTTTGTTTTTCACCGAAAGGCAGACGGAGGGAGGATGCATTCTATCGGTCTTTAGATGGCAATGTAGAGTATGAGGAGTTGTTGGAGCGCGACCGCCTGGCGGAGGAGCAGCGTATCACCGATTTGCGCTGCCAGCGAGACATGGAGCAGCAGCGCACCGACGCTCTGAGTCGCGAGCACAGCGCCCGCAACTAGGTCGACTACTTGGAGGCCGGCGCCCGGCAAATAGCCCTGGAGGCTGTTGGGCACGCACGAGTTCGTGACGCCGAATTTTACTACCAGCCATCAAGTGGGTTTCCCGCTTAGAAGCCAAAGCTTTGGTGGACCACACCGGCAGGGAAAGGGCCAACGCGCACGAGCAACATGCCCTATCGCACCTCTGGCAAGTCCGAGGCGAGGCAGAGGACGTCGGTGCCAGCGTTTAGCGTGTACCACAGATGGCGGCCGACATCGTCTAGTTAGCTAAGAGTAAGTTAGTACTTGTACACTACTAGAGTATTAGTGGGAGTAGATAGTTAACTTGGCTATGATGGTTGTCAACTAGGAAGTTCAGTACTCTATATCTGGATCAGACCTGTTACTTTGCTCTGAATGTTGAACTTTCCGTTTGAACGTATGGAATGGGCTGTTATTTTTTTAAATGGGTTGTATTTGTCTGCCACTGGTTTAGAGGCTGACTTGTGGGCCTACCAGCTTGATGCGTACACAATCAGGACACTACTAAAGGATGCTGCTAATGCGACACTACGATCAGAGACCCTTCGACGAAACTGTGTGCAATGCCATCATCGCAAACAGTGGTGTAAAAACCGGTCAAAAAAGGTGCAAAACATTTGCGATGGAGGATGCATCAAACACGGTTCAGATTTTAGTTGGGTGTGCGACCCAGGGCATACGGTTCAATTCAATCAACTGTTTGCGATGAGGAGGAACAAACGAAACGGGCAGATAGATGAAGATGTGTGCGATGTACATCATACGGTTCACTCGGACGAACTGTTTGAGATTAGGCAACACAAAAGAAACGGTCAGCCAGATGAAGGTGTGTGTGATGTACAGCATATGGTTCACTCGGATGAACTGTTTGCGTTGAGACATGAGAACAGAAATGGTCGGCCTTGTTTTTTTAACACATGTTAAATAAGGTCTACCGCATTACTTTTTGACAATGTACTATACGTGGCATACAGTTGATCCATCCGACCTGTTTGTGATGGAATTAGCCGTGTGTGTTGTGGGCGAACGCTTGCTAGTATTCAACCATTTGCGATTGATGAATTCATCACCGACGGGTTCCCTAGTATGGTCCGTGTTCATCTAATCATCATCTACTTCTTGTGCTAGGTCGATGTTCCTTCTATGCTAAGTTTCTATAAATTGATGGCATTTTATGAACACGCCACCGTTTCCCGCCATTTCCTCACCTGTTTCCCGCCACCCAGTGATATCGTGCATAAACCTAGGCAGCGCGTGACGCACGGAGGTGACAAGCACAACCTGTAGCACATGCACCTTTTCGAAGCATGCCAACCCACCAAAGCGCCGCCTCTTCCATCAACCTCACCGACGAGGAAAATGAGCAGGTGCCACGGCCTCTCGAGGCCGAGGCGCTCCCGGGCAACATGATGGACGATGCCGTGATGTGCGTCATCGCCAGGCTTGAGCAAACCTTTGGCGCATGGCACTTGAGTGCTGTGGATCAAGATAGGCATGTCAGCGCCGACAGGCTACAGCTTGCCGCACAACATGATCGATGGCGCACCGCAGGGCAAGCTAGGCGCGTCCGCGCCGATAAGTTGCGTCTCACCACACGGAGAGACCGTTGGAGAGCCACAGAGTGAGAGACGTGGCGCGCCGCACAACAAGAGCTGATCCATCAGCGCTTGCCTGCTGTCGACACGACGTCGCAGCTGGGTACACATCCCGCCAGTACCCCCATTCCTCGCCAGGAGTGGGCAGAGGACCTCAGTGCCATACTTGCACTAGAGGCCGGCCGTGTCATACTTGCACCGGACGCCCGCCGCGCCATTCGCATGGGTGCTGCCATTCGCCTTGTCTGCGGCCCGCTGGATGCCAACGCGCTAGTCCGTAGGCTCGACCGCCTCCTTGGCCCAGGTGTCCACCTGGGCGCAGTAGAGGAACATGGCCGTCACATCCTCGAGCTGGTGATCTCCGATGAAATAGCCAACTTGGAGCTCGAGATCGCTCTCCAGATGTACCACGAGCGTGTCGACCGCTTGGACGAACGCCTGCACGAGTTTAGGCAGAGCCAAGAGCTACTGTAGGCAAGGGCTGCTGGTCATGGTCTCGTGGACGCGTTTTATTTTGTTGAATCATTTCGACATGGATAGCTACGTATTCTCAGTCGTCATAGTATTGCTCTGTTTTTTCCTCTATTTCAATGTGTGTACTCTGTTTTCCATTCTTATATGTTCTATTTCAATGTGTGTGTATATACGCTTTCCATTCTTTATAGGATGATAACAGCTAGATTCAAATTAGTATACAAAAACAGATAGAAAATGGAAAGCGTATACTAATTAGTTCATCATAGAATATATATATATATATATATAATATCATCACATATACATGATGATACTTAACTACTAGGTACAATGCATAAAATTGAAAACAAACAATACAAAAACTAATAATTCCTCCTGGGGCCAGTATTCTGGCAGCCCCTCGCCAGAAGCTCCCTGGTGCGTGGCGTCTTCTCAATGCGGAGGCAGTACTCCGCCTCCTCCGCCTCGCAGCGCTTCGCGTACCAATCTACCTCTTGTTGGTGGACGCGTGCGAACGATCTTGCCATTTTGTTGGGTGCCCACTGGAGCTCCTCATCGGTGGCACACCGGAGCTTATCAGCCCACCTCCACGCAGCGCCTATGACCTTCCTCGCGAAGTACCCATCTTCGTACACCTCCTTGGCACGATGACGCGCCCGCCCCCAAAGCTCCGCCTCCTCCTTTTTCCATACAGCATCACGGGCTTCACAGTCCACCTGGTACCTGGCTTCTTCCTCCACCATCTCCTTCTTGAACACCACTTGCCTGGCTTTCTCAGCCGGCGGCAGTGAATTCCACAGACAAAGATTGTACTGGCCCCAAAACGAATCCAAAGTTGGGGGGGGGGGTCTGGCGCAACCTCGTCAGGCGACACATAGGGGTCCTCGTTGCTGCTATTCGAGTGAGTGTCCCCGGGGGGCGGCGACTCCCCGTCGACGCGTGGGCAGATCGGTGGCGCCATGGCGGACATTTGTGAGAGAGACAGAGGGCGAGTGAGGGGAGGATGTAGATAAGAATGCACGCGTGACAACGTGAGCAAGGGAATATTTATTGGCGGCCGGAATCTAGATCGACGGGGACAGTACACACGCTGGTCGCCGGAATTTATGAGTACTATAGTCTGAATTACACACGATTCCCGCAGCAAAATCCATGTGTGAACATAATAGCTGACGGTTTCCATTACAGAACTGTGTCTGATTAATGATCCCCGCCACTCACCTACCAAACCTCGAGCCGCGAGATAGAGTGCCAATCATGTGGGGGTCGGTTGTCTTGCGAGATCTTTACATTTTCTTTTTTGAACACCAGATATTTACATCGTCTGATGATTTTTTAACTCGTACACAAGTACACAAAATATGATTTTTCAAACCGTTATGTTTAGGTGCTGCATTTATATGTAGTTCAAATTTGAATTACGGTCATTAAATGGTTAGAAAATCACTTAAATATCTTCAAAAGGTCAAATGACCCCTGAAATTTTCCAAATTTTCACATGACAGTTGTATTAGTGCACGTTAAACATAGAAAGAAATTTGAAGGCCGTAAGAGGAAGCTATCTCCCGTTCGTCATCAAACATGCATTGTTCCCTCTCGGAACCACAAACCTTCTAGTGCGTTGCTCAGGTTTGTGAGGTGTGTGTGTTCAAACTTTCGTCAAACAGGCCAATTTTTTACCACATCATCTTGGTGGCATGACATTAAATCAAGCAAGGTTTCATGTTTTTCTGAACATTTTTTAATTTTTTGGAATTAAAATGCCATGGCACTCAATGCATGTGCCCATGCCTTGTGACCAATATGTTTGAAAATTCCTTCTAATTTACTGCACATGGAATTAACTCACACACAAGTACACAAAAATATGATTTTTCAAACCGTTTTGGTTAGGCGTTGCATGTAGATGTAGTTCAAATTTGAATTACAGTCATTAAATAGTTAGAAAACCACTTAAATGTCTTTAAAACGTCAATGACCCCTGAAATTTTATAAATTTTCACATGACAGTTGTATTAGTGCACGTTAAACGTAGAAAAAATTTGATGGCCATAAGAGGAAGCTATCTCCCATTCGTCATCAAACATGCATTGTTCCCTCTCGGAACCACGAACCTTCTAGTGAGTTGCTCTGGTTTGTGAGGGGTGTGTGTACAAACTTTCGTCAAACATGCCAATCTCTTTGCCACATCATCTTGGTGGCATGACATCACATCAACCAAGGTTTCATGTTTTTCTGATCATTTTTTTAATTTTTTGGAATTAAAATGCCATGGCACTCCATGCATACGTATGCATGTCCCCATACCTTGAAACCAATATGTTTGGAAATTCCTTCTAATTTACTGCACATGGAATTAACTCGCATACAAGTACACAGATATGATTTTTCAAACTGTTTTGGTTAGGCGTTGCATGTAGATGTAGTTCAAATTTGAATTACGGTCATTAAATGGCTAGAAAATCACTTAAATATCTTTAAAAGGTCAAATGACCCCTAGAATTCTCCAAAATTTCACATTATAGTTGTAAGTAGTGCACGTTAGACGCAGAAAATATTGAAGGCCGTAAGAGGAAGCTATCTCCCATTCGTCATCAAACATGCATTGTTCCCTCTCGGAACCACGAGCCTTCTAGTGAGTTGCTCCGGTTTGTGAGGGGTGTGTGTCCAAACTTTCGTCAAACATGCCAATTTCTTTACCACCTCATCTTGGTGGCATGACATTACATCAACTAAGGTTTCATGTGTTTCTATTTTTTTTTTATTTTTTGGAATTAAAATGCCATGTCACTCCATGCATACGTAGGCATGTGTCCATGTCGTGAGACAAATATGTTTGAAAATTCCTTCTAATTTACTGCACATGGAATTAACTTGCACCCAAGTACACAAATATGATTTTTCATGCCGTTTTGGTTAGGCGTTGCACGTAGATGTAGTTTAAATTTGAATTACTATCATTCAATGGCTAGAAAATCACTTAAATGTCTTTAAAAGGTCAAATGACCCCTAGAATTTTCCAAAATTTCACATTACTGTTGTAGTAGTGCACGTTAGACGTAGAAAAAAAATTGAAGGCCATAAGAGGAAGCTATCTCCCGTTCGTCATCAAACATACATTGTTCCCTCTCGGAACCACGAGCCTTCTAGTGAGTTGCTCCGGTTTGTGAGGGGTGTTTGTCCAAACTTTCATCAAACATGCCAATTTCTTTAGCACATGATCTTGGTGACATGACATTACATCAACCAAGGTTTCATGTGTTTCTGATTTTATTTTTATTTTTTGGAATTAAAATGCCATGTCACTACATGCATACGTATGCATGTGTCAATGTCGTGAGAAAAATATGTTTGAAAATTGCTTTGAATTTACTGCGCATGGAATTAACTCGCACACAAGTACCCAAGTATGATTTTGCAAACCGTTTCAGTTAGGCGTTGCATGTAGATGTAGTTCAAATTTGAATTACGGTCATTAAATGGCTAGAAAATCACTTAAATGTCTTTAAAATGTCAAATGGCCCCTAGAATTTTCCAAAACTTCACATTACAGTTGTAGTAGTGCAAGTTAGACGTAGAAAAAAATTGAAGGCCGTAAGAGGAAGCTATCTCCCGTTTGCCATCAAACATGCATTGTTCCCTCTCGGAACCACGAGCCTTCTAGTGAGTTGCTCCGGTTTGTGAGGGGTGTGTGTCCAAATTTTCGTCAAACATGACAATTTCTTTACCACATCATCTTGGTGGCATGACATTACATCAATCAAGGTTTCATGTGTTTCTGATTTTTTTTCTTTTTGGAATTAAAATGCCATGTCACTCCATGCATACGTAGGCATGTGTCCATGTCGTGAGAAAAATATGTTTGAAAATTCCTTCTAATTTACTGCACATGGAATTAACTCGCACACAAGTACACAAATATGATTTTTCAAACCATTTTGGTTAGGTGTTGCATGTAGATGTAGTTCAAATTTCAATTACAATCATTAAATGGCTAGAAAATCACTTAAATGTCTTTAAAAGGTCAAATGACCCCTAGACTTTTCCAAAATTTCACATTACTGTTGTAGTAGTGCACGTTAGACGTAGAAAAAATTGAAGGCCGTAAGAGGAAGCTATCTCCCGTTCGTCATCAAACATGCATTGTTCCCTCTCGGAACCACAAGCCTTCTAGTGAGTTGCTCTGGTTTGTGAGGGGTGTGTCCAAACTTTCGTCAAACCTACCAATATTTTTACCACATCATCTTGGTGGCATGACATTACATCAACCAAGGTTTCATGGGTTTCTGATTTTTTTATTTTTTGGAATTAAAATGCCATGTCACTCCGTGCTTAATTGTGTCATAGCCGTTAGACCAATATGTTTGAAAATTCCTGCCAATTTACTGCACGTGGAATTAAATCGCACACGTGTACACAAAATATGAGTTTTCAAACCGTTATGGTTAGCTGTTGCATGTACATGTAGTTCAAATTTAATTACGGTCATTAAATGGCTGGAAAATCACTTAAATGTCTTAAAAGGTCAAATGACCCTTGAATTTTTCCAAAATTTGACAGGAAAGTTGTATTAGTACTACAAAATTTCTTGTTCATTTAAAACACCATTAGTTGCCACTTTACTCCAAATTCGTCTTTCACAGCTAATAAAAAAATATCTACAACATCACACACAGTTGTTTTCTAGGAAACATTTGCGATGAAAATATCTGGGTCTATTTAAGTCTCCCTCCTTAAGCTTTGCAGGCTCGTCTGCTCCAGTGCCGGCAACCCCCGAATCCCGATCCCCATTCCCGCACCCCCTTCTTGCAAAGATGGCGACGTGGAAACGCTTCGTGAAGGCCCGTACGATGGCCGCGTCCCCCCAAGCCCGCCACCTGCACCAGGAGCGCGGCCGCCTATGCCGAGAGTGCCGCCGCATCCGCATTGAGCGCGACCGCTTCCGCCAAGAGGGTGTCTGCGACAGCTGACATGGCAGCTGCAGCAGCCGAGACGGCTGTAGCTGCTGCTGCGATGGCGTCTGAAAACACCGAGAGCGCTCGAGCTGTCGTCCGTGCCACCAATGTCGCCTTGGCCCGGGTCAAGGCCATCCACGCCAAGATCGAGGATGCACACGCCAAGATATTCCAGGCCACCTCGGATTCCAATATGCAACCCACGTCTGAAAAGGCGGCGGCGGCCATGGAGCACCTGCTTCCTCATGAGGTCGCCGAGCGGGAGCTGGAGATGTAGGAGGCGACGGAGATCGAGGAGCGCCGGGAGGAGGAGTTACGCGTGGCCGAGGTCGAGGTAGAGAAGAGTCTGTCCGTCGAGGAATCGGCGGTGGAGTACCAACGCAAGCTCTGGCGCAACCACTACAACGAGTACTACAACCTTGAGGGCAGCGCCGAGGATGAGGACTAGGACAAGGACGAGGATGTGGTCGACTTCAGCAGGGGGACGCAGAGTCAACCAACAGCGGCATGTCGCTAGGACAAGTCATCGATGTCTCATCTCACACCGACAATGCATTAGCCGGCGCGGCGGCAGATTTGTTAAAGTTATGCATACTTAGGATTTGTTTTTAATGCTGGTCTTTTTTAGAGCAATGTTTAGGTCAACTAGCTCTGTTTAATTACTAAAATTGCTCGATTTAGTAAGTGTGGTATGTGTGATGTACGCTCTTTTGTGTGCCTAGATTAGCAAGCGATGTTAAATTATTCAATGATGTACCTGGGGAAATTTCCACCAAAATTTCAATTACCAAACTCATCCCATGCGCGTAAAGCAGAAGAATCATTTGTGATTCACACAGTCGTTCAAAGTGAATGGTCCAGCGGCACCATGCACAAAGTTTCCCTCCACATTTCCAAAATTTTGGCCTGCCGCCAAAATATCTACCCCTGCCCCCTTCCCCCCTTCCCCACCCATTTTCTCCCCGACCACAAGTCACATTTCCCATGTTTCCTCCTTCCTTCCTAAGCTATAGCCGCTTCCTCGCTCTCGCCGTCTCGCATCCTACCGCCGGGGTCGCCATGGTCTTCTTCAAAGACCTCTCTAGTGGTTCCTCCTCCAGCAATGCCTCCTTCACCACCCGGGTATGCCTCTCTTCTCTCTCTCAGGCTATGACTTGGAATGAAGGATTTTTACCCAGCAGTCGATTTGAGTCATTTCTTCCTGTTGTAGCTCCCTAGGACCATCAGTGGCAACAAATGGAGTGGGGTGGCCGAAGATCTATCTGCTCGTTGTCACCATCAATCTCCATGCATGAAGCTAGTTGCGTTTGAATCTATGGATAGTGGGAGGAAGTTTCTAGCATGTGCAGAGAAGGTTAGACCCTCTTTCGTTGTTACAAATCATTTGTTAGATGTGAATCAGACACTGTCACGGTCCCAACCCATTCATACCACACCTTCAACCAAACGCATCCTAAGACATCTCATCAGCGGTGCCATTAGAAAATTATTTGGCACCGCTTCAGCAGTTTGTGCAGCCAACTTCGGTCCACACATCCAAGCAGCCAAGCAGTAAAATACTAAATCTTTATGGCACGAAGGAACTGGGCATTGGAGCAACAACGTGCTCAGGAATCCGGGTCCCTGAATTTTTTTCCGCTACATCGGCTCACCAGTGCAGGGCACCGGTGCGAGATGTAGCAACAATTGTCTTTACCCCAGTTTTGGCATACATAGTGGACGACCTTAGTGTTATTAGTTCTATGTTACTAAATTGGTGCATGTACACACCTGTTAGTATCAATTTGCTGTCATCCAAACACTATCGCTATGCTGTTGCAGTTATATTTACCTTCCTCATAAAATGTTCAATTTTTTATTTATTGTACATGAGTAAGAACTTGTAGCATCATTGTAGTTAATTATAGCTTATGATGTTCTAGAATTTGGTTGTTGTCTCGGTAGCAATTAATTCATTTGCACATTGATATTTTTGAGAAGATATGTCATAATTAACATGTTTCTTTAGTTTTTCAAAATAAGCATTGGGGATTCTCTATGTTGCTATAAACCCATTTCCCCTACAACTGTTACTGATCTAGTTTTAAATATTATAGGATGAACGGAAGTGTTCTTACTTGGAGTGGGTTGATCAAGAGTGGCCACAGTCTTTGAAGATGTGCCTAGCGAAGCTCTGGAGCATGTATGAGGAAGACAATAGACGTAGGCTTAGAGAAACTATTGTCAACGCTGAAGAATATTTGAAGATGCGGGATAAAAAGTTGAAGGTGGAGAATGAGCTCAGATTTATTAAATCAGAGTTTGCTAAGATGGTGTTGGCAAAGGAGGAGGCACTTCACCAGTTGGCCCGTGCAAAACAGGTTCTTATTGAACTGGAAGCAGAGGTGGATAAGACGAGCCTGGATGATCTGGATTAGGGAAATGAATATATTGTTCTTATGAAGTTGAACTAGCTATATATTGTACTATGTTGTTTTCATGTAGCTACCATACTATGATGCTATAATATATTTATGTGCCTGATATGAAACTGGCAAACAACTGTTCGATATGAAATGTGAATTTGCATAATACTGGAATTATTAATTGTAAACTAATAAACCTGCTAAATGTGTCATGGACCTTTGTAAACGGTTCTAGCAGTAAAAGGGCTTGTGGTGGATAGCCTAATGCCACATAGTTTTCTTCATCAAATCGTATGTGATATAGTTGATAAAAGCAAACAGTTAACCTAGGAAGACCGTGTGTGATAGTTACAACTTTCACACACGAGCCTACACATAAAACTGTGTGGGATGTATGTACGAACGGAAATGTTTTACCTGGATTGACTGTGTAGGATGTACATAAGAACAGAAACGTATTCCTTGGATTGACCGTGTGGGATGTACTTACTTATAGAAATGATTTTCTGGGATTCACAGTGTGGGGTGTACATACCTACGGAAATGTTTTTCTCGGATTATCGTGTGGGATGTACATACCCATGGAAATGATTGGGTTTCGATGCCTCGCCCGATTGCACATGGCCCCAGCCTGTGTCCCAGGAGGGCCTATCCCCGAAAATTTTCTGGGTCGTGTGGGAAGGACCCCCTATCGCCCACACTCACTTGGCGACGGTTCCAAATGACCTCGTGGAAAGGGGTTAAAAACCGTTTGTATAGCACCAACGCGCACCAGTGGGAGATGATTGTACGTGGAGAGGATGACAGCTGGGACCCACCAAGGTCATGGCAGTAAGCAAGCAAGTGCCTCATTATTTCAAGCCAATAAAAAATGGCTGCTCCGAATGGATTTCTGACATCTGGGTCCCATGCCATTGTCAACGTAGTCAATAAACGAGAGAATTGCACAACGAGCGGCTGACACCAGGGACCCAGCAGCTCGCCCAACTATTTTCGATAAATGCCACTCCAAATCTGATGATTCCGAGAAATGTCATTACAATTTCCGAACTTTGAAAAATGCCATTTCATGCCATTTCCAGTGGCATTTTTTGAAGTCTGGAGTGGCGTTTTCCAAAGTTTGCAAAAATTGAAGTGGCGTTTTTCAAAGTTTGCAAAATTTGCAGTGGCATTTTTCAAAGTTTGGAAATTGCAGTGGCATTTTTATGAATTGCCATAATTGGAGTGGCATTTATCTAATTTGTTTTTGAGACAGAAGCAGGGTGTCAACTGGGTTGTGCGGGGCACTCTGGCCTGTCTAGATAGCCTTTTCTTTTATGTTTACCACAGACTAGCCCAATAGTTTTTTTTCTTTCTAAAAAAGGCTTGCCCAATTTTTTTGTGCTTTGTCAAGTAAGTCGCTTTTGTCAGGCCTGTTGGGCTGCAAATCTTTCAAGATGAGGAGAGCTTCATTCGGCTGGCCCAGAAAAAGGCCTACCAGTAATGAGAAATGGGTTGTACATTTTTAAAACAAATCAAACCGGCAATTAGTTTCAAATTTCTTTTTTTCATTTCGAGATTTTAAATTGCATTGATTTTTATGCATGGACAATTTGTTGGGTTTTATATTGATATACATTTATTTTTAAAATTAGTTTGAATGTGACTCGAAATTTCGGGATTAAAAACAGTTCGGACCGCACCGAAATATGCAAAATTTCATATATTTTTTAACCGTGGCCACAATATGGGCTGTAGTGCTAACAAAAAGAATATGGGATCTAAAAAAACCTTAAGAATTAGCAAATGGGCTGCAAATTAATAGAAATAATGGCAGATGGGCTGTATGCTGTTTTCCACAGATTTGAGGCTTTCCTAAAAAAAGGTTGGCGCACAAGCAGTAACTGTTGGATGTTCATCCAACTGCCATCGTGCTTCTTCAATCTCTGCTCTCCCTCCTCCCGCGGCCGGCTGTGCTACGGCATAGGCCTCACCACCCCACCGTACTCCCATCGCTGGCCTAGCCATCCCTCTACTCACCCACACCTACTATTATTCTTCGGCAACGGCAGACAAACCAGTAAACCCTCGTACTCCCCTCCGCGTGGGAAACAACTGCCGAGTCTTCCCTGGCTCCGTGTCGTTCCCTTCCTAGGCCTCGCCGCCGTCCACCGCCCTGGTGCTCTCGGCGCGGCGTTGTCAACATGGTCAACGAACGACATGCATCGGAAGTGGACTGTACGTGGAGAGGCTGACAGCTGGGTCCACGGCCGCACATAAGGAAATGCCTCCTTATTACACGCAAAATAATTATTCCTCCACCTGACAGCTGGGACCCACCAGAAGGGCCTCTGTATTTTGCAAAAAAATGCCCCCCCCACTGACAGGTCGGTCCCACCAGCTATATCTTTGCACGTAAGGAAGTGCCTCCTTATTACGCACAAAAAATGAATACTCCCCTTGCTAGCTAGGACCCACCATAGTGGGAGCCTGACTTGTGGGACTACTAAGATGACGGGAACGGAGGGCTTTGTCAACTTAGTTGTCGGTGTCAAAACCGACGGGTCTCGGGTAGGGGGTCCCGAACTGTGCGTCTAAGGCGGATGGTAACATGAGGCAGGGGACACGATGTTTACCCAGGTTCAGGCCCTCTTGATGGAGGTAATACCCTATGCCCTACTTGATTGTTCTTGATGATATAAGTAATACAAGAGTGGATCTACCACGAGATCGTAGAGGCTAACCCTAGAAGCTAGCCTATGGTATGATTGTATGTTGTCCTATGGACTAAAGCCTTCGGTTTATATAGACATCGGAGGGGGCTAGTGAGGGAGTCCTGGATTAGGGGGTATCTGGACAGCCGGACTATATCCTCTGGCCGGTCTATTGGACTATGAAGATACAAGATTGAAGGAAATACGGATATGTATATCTCCTCCTTTGTAGCCGACCTTGTGTAACCCTAGCCCCCTCCTGTGTCTATATAAATTGGTGGGTTTTAGTCCGTAGGACAACATACAATCAGACCATAGGCTAGCTTTAGGGTTTAGCCTCTCCGATCTCGTGGTAGATCAACTCTTGTAATACCCATATCATCAAGAATAAATCAAGCAGGACGTAGGGTTTTACCTCCATCAAGAGGGCCCGAACCTGGGTAAAACATCGTGTCCCCTGCCTCCTGTTACCATCTTCCTTAGACGCACAGTTCGGGACCCCCTACCCAAGATCCGCCGATTTTGACACCGACATTGGTGCTTTGATTGAGAGTTCCTCTATGACGTCGCCGTAAGGAAGGATGCCTCATCTCGTTGTTAAAGACAACATTACCGCCGGGGGAGCTCTGGCTGTCGGCCAAACTCTCCGGTTAGGCAGTTTCGTCATGACTGCCTGTTCGGCTGCTGCACCGACGATGACTTCTCGGGTCATCAAAAACAGCCTCCATGTCGACTCAGAATTCTCCAAGCATATGGATCCAATGGAGCTCTCTTCCCTAAATGAACTCTTGGATTGCATCGCCGCCTTGGGAGTCGCTACGGACTATGATCGGATTGGGCTTAAACCCGATCAAAGGGAGATTAACTCTCCATCGGTCACCCATCACGTTGCGGTGGTGGAGGAACAATGCGGCAACTCTTCCTCTATTTTGAGGACTAACTATGTCCGGATTCCTGAGCTCTCCGAGCCGGATACTGGCTTACGTGAGGACATCACCCAAGCCCTGAACCTAGAATCAGGCAGCGGGCCAGAGTTATCGGGCAACACTCCGGAACCTGAATTTCCAAGATTGGAAACTCCTCGACCCCTGGGTCTCAGATCGGGTAGGGGTTCGGACTTATATCCACCCACTCACCCAGCCATAAACGATCTTTCCCACATCAGGCAAGAGCCCCATGAAACAGTACATCATTATTGGGCCAGATTCCTCCTTGTGATGAACAAGGTTAAGGATTATCGCGAGGAAGATGCAGTCTCACTTTTATGCAATAATTGCACGGACAAGGGAATCCTTAACGCCTTAAGTTGCCGTGACATATCATGCTTCGCTGACTTGGCGTCCGTAGTACGAAAGTACTGTGCGATGGAAAGCGCCTGGAAAACCGAAATGAAATTTTGGGATAATCCGGCTCCGAGTATACACCCAGTCCGAAGTAAAAGGGTGCACTATCATAAGACACCCGAGCTAGTTGCAAAGAAACAAAAACCCTCTACAGGGCATGGAACCGTACTGGAGGGATGGCTTAATGGACCCTGCAAAATTCATAATACAGCGGATACAATACCAACGCACAACCTTAGAGCATGTTGGATACTCTGGTAGGTGGCTAAAAGTGGTGAGGATCTTCTTATCCCAAATGCCATAGAGCACCATCCCGTGGATAACAATACGGTGTTAACAGTCTTTGAGACCTTCGCGTCAAATAATAGGCGCAAGTGATCACTCCGTAGCATGGCCGAAATCTACCACATAGCAGCAATAAATCCATGGAGTGACACGGCTATCACCTTCAATGCCAGTGACGACCCTAAATTCCGAACAGCCCGAGCACCAGCCGCACTGGTGCTTAGTCCAATTATGGACGGCTTTCGACTCACCAAAGTACTCATGGACGGCGGCAGCAGATTAAACCTCATCTATGAGGAAACTCTTCAAAAATGGAAATAGACTGGAACCGCATTGAGCAAAGTAGCACAACCTTCAGGGGAATCATACCCAGTCGGGAGGCACGATGCGCTGGGAAAATTACACTAGATGTGGTATTCGGTACGCCGGAGAACTATAGGTCCGAAGAAATTACATTCCAGGTGGCCCCGTTCAGCAGTGGATACCACACCCTTTTAGGACGTGAGGAGTTCATGATCTTCCAAGCCGTACCTCATTATGGGTACATGAAGCTCAAAATGCCCGGGCCCAACGGAATTATCACCCTCGCTAGTGATCCGGACATAGCACTCCGCGCCGAAAACAAAACAGCCGCACTGGCCCTCGAGGCATTATCCGAAGCCCTCTCAGCCGAGGAATTAACCACGCTATGCTCCACAGTGGACAGGGACGACGTGATACTCGATAAGAGATCCAAATCCACCTCTTTTAAACCAGCGGATGAAATAGTCAAATTCCAAGTCCACCCAACGGACCCTACAAAAATAGCCTCCATCGGGGCACATTTAAACCCCGCCGTGGACACCGCACTACGAGAGTTCCTATGCGAGAATTGGGACATATTCGCCTGGCATCCCTCAGACATGCCAGGAATTCCACGCAGGTTGGCCGAGCATAGCCTCAATATCCTAAAAGGATTCAAGCCAGTCAAGCAAGCTCTTCGGCATTTCTCCGAACCCAAGAGACAGGCCATGGGAGAGGAACTAGCCAAGTTATTGGAGGCCGGATTCATCAGAGAAATAAAACACCCGGACTGGCTAGCAAACCTGGTGATGGTACCAAAGAAGGATAAATCATGGCGCCTTTGTGTTGATTTCAAAGACCTCAATAAAGTTTGCCCAAAGGATCCCTTCCCCCTCCCCCGCATCGATCAAATTATTGATGGTACTGCAGGACACGAGTCATTGTGTTTCCTCGATGCATACTCCGATTACCACCAAATCAAGATGGCGGAGTCCGACCAAGCCGCAACAGCATTCATCACACCATACGGTCCCTTCTGTTTCAACACAATGCCTTTTGGGCTCAAAAACGCCGGCGCAACATATCTGCGCATGATTCAGACATGTCTGGAGAAACAAATCGGCAAAACAGTAGAGGCATACATAGACGATGTGGTCGTCAAAACCAAACACGTCGACTCTTTGATAGACGACTTGAGGCTCACATTCGACATCCTCCGAACATACGACATCAAGCTCAATCGGGAAAAATGCGTTTTCGGCGTACCAGCCGGAAAGCTCCTGGGTTTCATTGTCTCCAGTAGAGGTATTTAAGCTAATCCGGCCAAAATCTGAGCCTTGTCATAGTTGGCTACCATGAAGGACCTTAAAAAAATCCAGAAGTTAACTGGATGCGTGGCGGCTCTAAGCCGCTTTATCTCCCGCTTAGGAGAAAAGGCTTTACCCCTTTATCGCCTCCTTCTGCGCACCGAACACTTCGAGTGGACGGACGCTGCCACAGCCGGATTGGAAGAAATAAAGGCCATTTTGGCAACCAACCCAACCTGGCCGCGCCAAACATCGGCGAACCAATGCTGTTGTACATTGCGGCAACTCATCAAGTTGTAAGCGCAGTGCTTGTCGTCGAACGTGAAGCTGACGGACATAAATTCCCTTTTCAAAGACGGTGTACTATGTATCCACTGTCCTCATTCCATGCAAATCACGGTACCCACATTATCAAAAGATAGCCTATGCGGTATTCATGGCATCCCGGAAGCTGCGACACTACTTTCAAGAGTGTTCGATTACAGTAGCCTCGGAAGTGCCACTCAATGATATTATAAACAACCGCGATGCTACGGGCTGGATTGCTAAATGGGCCATTGAGCTCCTCCCGTTCGACATAACATACAAACCTCGATGAGCCATTAAGTCGCAAGTATTGGCCGACTTTGTCGCCGAATGGACGGAGGCCAAACTCCCTAAAGAGTACGGTGCATACTCCAATTGGATCATGCACTTCAACGGCTCTAAAATGCTGGCTGGTCTAGGGGCTGGCGTCGTCCTAACGTCCCCAACCGGAGATACCGTTCAGTATGTACTGCAAATATTGTACACAGACTCCAACAACGCAGCCGAATACGAAGCTCTGTTGCATGGTCTTCGGATGGCAGTCTCCATGGGCATTCAACGCCTGGAGGTGCGTGGGGATTCAAACCTTGCAATATCCCAAATAAATGGAGACTTTGACACCAAGGATCCGAAAATGGCGGCCTACTGGAACGCCGTCCTAAAAATGTCAGCTCGGTTTGAGGGGCTCAAATTTCACCATGTGGCTCGGGAAAACAATCAAGCGCCGGATATCCTCGCCCGCATCGGCGCAAAACGCGATGCGGTCCCCACATACATATTTCTGGAAAAGCTGTTCAAGCCATCCGTAGTATGGGAAGGGGACACCGGTAACCATAGTCCGGACCCGGCCAAAATTCCTGATACCGAACACACTGACACAATCGGAGGCTCCGCCACCGAAATAACACCTTCAGCCCATGTAATAATGGTCGTCATTGCCCTGTGGACAGAACCATTCCTGGCCTACCTAACTAGACAGGAACTGCCAGAGGACCAAAATGAGGCACACTGCATAGTGCGGCGATCCAAGGCCTACAGGGTCCATGAGGGAGAATTATACAAAAAAGCACTACCGGAGTCCTTCAAAGATGCATCTCCGAAGAGGAAGGGCGGAACCTTCTGGCAGAAATTCACGCCGGACTCGGCGGTCACCACGCCGCAGCCCGGGCTCTTGTAAGCAAGGCCTTCCGCATGGGATTCTATTGGCCAATGGCCCGGGCAGATGCACAGGACTTGGTCCAACGTTGCGCCGGTTGCCAGCTCTTTGCAAATTAAAGCCACATGCCACCCACCGCCCTCCAAACAATCCCCATTATGTGGCCCTTCGCGGTCTGGGGGCTTGACATGGTTGGACCCCTTAAAGGGGGAACCCACAAGAAAAAATACTTACTAGTCATGGTGGATAAATTCACCAAACGGATAGAGGCCAAACCTGTTAAAATAGCTGAATCCGGACCAGTGATATACTTCGTATCCGGGGTCGTACACCATTATGGCGTCCCCCATAGCATCATCACTGACAACGGCACAAACTTCACAGCCGTTGAGGTCAAACTCTGGTGTAGCAAAATGGGCATCAAGCTCGATTATGCTTCAGTCTATCACCCACAAACCAACGGCCAAGTCGAGCGAGCAAACGGTCTTATAATGAGCGGCATTAAACCCAGATTAGTGCGTTCCTTAACGGAGTCTAACACGCACTGGGCAGAGGAGCTCGTCTCCATACTCTGGGGCTGTGGGCCATGCCAAATCATAGTACCGGATATACACCCTTCTTTATGGTGTACGGCGCAAAGGCAGTCTTGCCCAATGACAAAATTCATGACTCACCTCGAGTGCGCATGTATGAAGAAAGAGAAGCCGATCTCGATCGGCAGGACATTCTGGACAACCTGGAGGAGGAGCGCGACGTAGCCAAAGCCCGTTCTGCATTTTATCAGCAACTAGCTCGCAGATACCAAAGCAGATAAGTACGGGCCAAAACTTATAACATTGGCGAATTAGTTCTACGCCTGCCGGATAAGAAAAAGAACAAGCTCGAGCCCAAATGGGAAGGTCCCTTCATTATTGACCAAGTTCTGACCGGTGGAGCGTACCGACTGCGGGATGCATCGACTAGTCGACTCGAGCCGAACCCATGGAACGCGGCCAGGCTCCGAAGATTCTACGCCTAGCGCCGGACTCTATGTTCGTCCCCTCCCTTTGTCCATTTTTTGCATATTCATTATCTGTCTTGTTTTTCTTTCTTCCTTTCTTTTATCCTTTCTCTAGGCCTTCAAGGGCCAATTTGTGCCTCACTTGCACATTATAGATGCACTAGCCACGCTCATCATACCTGGGGGCTTCTTTCACAGAAGCTTAATTATTTATATGGGCCTCAGGCCCCGCACATGTGTCATGCTTCTGCATGTACTTTTTTCGCCATTATATGCATCGATATGACTTAAGTTTTGGCCAAGCTGGGTTGCCTGGCTCTTGTATTTATGCCCTACGTTCCCGTTAATTCGGCTAGGGCATAAGGAGAGTACCTCTCTGATTGTTACTGCCGGGTCAGCCGGATGTGTACCTCAGACTGGGTGAAGCCGAAAGCTAGCGTTCTTAAGGGAATATTCGGTCGGTGAACAAAAGATGATTTTTATTTATTGTCCATATCTGCACCCAGATGTTTTTTCTGCGTTCCCTATCGCAGTCCAGACATGCACTTTAGGGCATGCTTACCCAGGGAGAGGAACCCTTAACGGAACTATTCTCCCTGGAAGATGTTTCTTACTACCCATGTAATATAACATAACTAGTTGGGCACTTGTCTGTTCAAGCACTAATGACCCCTACGCTTGGTCTCCACACATACCCCGATTCTTATATAGCTGAGCGGGTATTCGGATACACTCCGGACTATCGGGTCCCGAGGTTGAAGCGAAAAGGTCCGCCAAGACAAATGATCTACAATCCGGCTAGAAGGCATTATACATGTCACTTTCATTACATAGTCATGCAGACCGACTAAATTCCTCTTCTATACCATCCAACAAGCGGTCTAGCTTACAATCTTGTTGGGAATACTTTGCGGCTAATTCTACTTGCCCATAAACTAAACTAATGGGGATCTCTTTTCCGTCGGGCCCCACAGGTCCGACCTCGGCCTTGTGATTTGGGTCTGCTTTGGTATACCGCGTCTTCACCATGGCCCAGGCTTCTGTGGCACCCTGTCGGCAGACCAATATCTTCCATAATCGGAAGCGCCGCCGTGCTCCCTTGAGCTTCTCCGCAAGCTCTGCAACGCCCTCTGGCAGGGAGACGGACGGACACAAGGCCTGGGCAACACCTTGCATCACCTGCCGAACTTGTTCGTGCAGATGTGAGAGCTCGGATAGAAGATCACTAGAAGACCCAGGCATTTCCTCCGCGGGACGACCCGTCAGCATACCTACATACATAACGATCTTAGTCGGCTTCTTCGTCGAACTCCTTTAAAAGGATTCGTTCAAGCACTTACTAAAAATGCCACGCCGAAGCCGCTTATTCTCCTTCTCGGAGTCTGCAAGCTGGGCTCGAACATCTTTTAGTTCCACGCTCAGCTTGATATTGGCATCTTGGAGATTGTTTTTCTCCCGCCTAACCTTTGTCAGCACGCGTTTGCCAGCCTCTAGCTGTCGCATAACATGCTGGTCCTCCGGATTTTCTCCGGATTCATCTGCAGCATCTATTGTTAGATCTGCAGCCACGCTGCACACTATATGGTAACCGTCATTCTTTAAAATAAATGTTACTAGTGGGTGACTTTTTCGGTTCCTGCAATGCGGCAACAGCGGCCCGCAGTTGGGTCTTGCATTCCTCTAGCTCCTGTGACAGCCTAGTATTCTTGTCTGTAAGAACCTGCACAATAAAGATGATCCTTAAATCAGTTCTGCTAACAGTTTCAAGTCTCAGGGGCTACTGATACATATAAATCGTCAGATTTACTTACCCGTACATCCTTTACATACTGATCCGTGGCTCTGGCTAGACCATCTTGAGCAGCTCGGAGGTACGCCTCTCTAGAATTGAAGGCATCAAATGCCTCTGGTGAGAAACAAGCGTCATGGAGTACGGCTCGGCGGCGCCTATGATTCATGGCGCTTTCCACTTCTGAGTTTGTAGTGGATAATCTATCCGCATCCTCTGTAGGGCGATTATCCGGCGCCCGCCCCATATCGGCTTCCGCATCTATGTCCGGTCCTGGCGCCCGACTGGTGGAAGCGTGATTAGTAACATCGCCGGACATATTCTGGCTAGCATTTTTTCTGTTAATGAAACACGGGCGTCATTATATTTCGAGAAAGCCGACAACCACGGAGCGGGGTTTTTGTCATACCGTTGCGCCGGCGACTCCGTCCTGACCGCCTTCCTTTTTGGCCTACCCGGCCTCGGTGCCTCTTGTTGGCGCGTTGCTGCGGGTTCGGCAGGGCGTCCCGAATGCCTTCCCTACAAAAATGCCATGTGCATATGGTGGGTGAAGTGTCTAAAAGGGGATCCTAGTTTTTGGAGTTGGGATTTTTGGTTTTTCTTACGTGCGATGCAGGGAGCAGTCCGGAATAGTCGGCCTAATGGCCACCATGGCGTCGTCGCAGCTTAACTGATAGAACTGCCGGTCTATCATCTCAACGAAGATAACCAGATCTTCTTCAAGTCCGGAGTCGAGGGCCCGGTCAGGGTCCTTCAGTTGTGGAGAAGGGCTGCTGACCTCCTTTATGGCTTTTCGCAGTTCCTGCCACAAACTGGCAAGGTGAATACTTACGACAAAGAAGGTGGGAAAATGGAAGTAAGGGGATATAGCTTACCCATCTTGGAGGATTGTACATGGAGAATCCATCCCGTGGCTTGATGCGGGTGAACTCCTCCTCCTCTCCCTTGAACAATTCGGACAGAATTTTTGCTAAAGCGGCAGCATCGCCCGGACCCTTACGCCCGTAGCGGGTGGCGTCATCCGCCCCGTTGAAACACCACAAGGGGTGCCCACGGTATTGAAGTGGTTGCACTCCCCGCATTATGCAAATCGACATAACTTCGATTACTATCAATCTTGATTGAGCCAGTGCTTTGATCCGGTTCATCAGATAGAGGACTTCTCTGTTGTATTCCACCCGGGGGCTCCATGGGCGCCAGCTTTGGCGCTTCTTCAGAGGAGCATTGTTGAACTCAGGAAGACCCCGCCGAACAGGGTCCGAAAGGGGAACATCCTCCATATAAAACCATTCTGAAGGCCAGTCTTCGGATGACTTCTTCGGGGTACTGGACAGGTATCTGGTATCGGCGATGCGCCATATTTCGGCTCCGCCCACTTGATAAAGTGATCCCCTCTGTGTGCGAGGGACGAGGCAAAATAGCCTTTTCCATGGCTCGAAGTGAGCCTCGCAGCCCAGGAACAACTCGCATAGAGGAACATAGCCGGCGATATGTAGAATGGAGGCAGGGTGAAATTGTGTAATTGGAGGCCGTAGAACTCCAGGAGCCCGTGGAGGAATGGATGAATTGGAAATCCGAGTCCCCTTAGTAAATAAGGAACAAGACATACCCATTCCCCCATGGAGGGACAGGGAAAGCTCTCCACTTGCTCCCCGCCATTATAGGTGGCAAGCCTGGCTCAAACAGGCACCATATACGCCAGAGGGAGAAGTCCCTTGGTCTGCAGTTCGACCAATCGACTGTGTGGGACTGAACACCTCTCCCAATCACCGGGCTTAGGGCTATGGGGGCGGGAGGAGGAGCTGCGGAGGTCGGCCATGCTGGAATGGATCTTTCTGAAACGCGCTGTGATGGATTCTCGCTAAGGGGAGGATGGTGTGGATCGGATCTAAGAATCCCTATCCCTTTAATAGACAATTTATTTATCTGGCTAGGGGGGTGAATGTAAAAATGCCCTGGCGCCTCGTGTTCATTCGACACATGGGAGATAGCCCTTATTGGGCGCAGAAGCCAAGAGGTTCAAACATTTATGGGACCGGACACTTCTTACAAACACTTGGAAATTGGAAAAGAACCCGCCTTGCAATGCCGAAGACAATACTGCACGCCGGACTCATCGTCATTGAAGCCTGGTTCGGGGGCTACTGAGCGAGTCCTGGATTGGGGGGTATCCGGACAGCCGGACTGTTGGAGTATGAAGATACAAGATTGAAGACTTCGTCTCGTGTCCGGATGGGACTCTACTTGGCTTGGAAGGCACGCTAGGCAATACGGATATGTATATCTCCTCCTTTGTAACCGACCTTGTGTAACCCTAGCCCCCTCCGGTGTCTATATAAACCGGAGGGTTTTGGTCCGTAGGACAACATACATTCAGACTATAGGCTAGCTTTAGGGTTTAGCCTCTCCGATCTCGTGGTAGATCAACTCTTGTAATACCCATATCATCAAGAATAAATCAAGCAGGACGTAGGGTTTTACCTCCATCAAGAGGGCCCGAACCTGGGTAAAACATCGTGTCCCCTGCCTCATGTTACCATCCGCCTTAGACGCACAATTCGGGACCCCCTACCCGAGATCCGCCGGTTTTGACACCGATAGCTAGGGTTACACAAGGTCGGTTACAAGGGAGGAGATCTACATATCCGTACAGCATAGCTTGCCTTCCACGCTAAGTAGAGTCCCATCCGGACACGGGACGAAGTCTTCAATCTTGTATCTTCATTGTCCAACAGTCCGTCTAGAGGATATAGTCCGGCTGTCTGGAGACACCCTAATCCAGGACTCCCTCAGTAGCCCCTGAACCAGGCTTCAATGACGATGAGTCCGGCGAGCAGTATTGTCTTCGACATTGCAAGGAGGGTTCCTCCTCTGAATATTCCATAGAAGGTTTTGAATACCAGAATAGTGTCCGACTCTGCAAAACAAGTTCAACATACTACCGTAAAGATAATAATATTTGCACAAATCTAATCTGCTGACGCGTTCTGACAGCACAATGCTATGTCATGGCTCGGTCATTATTCAAACCGTTTTTCTCAACCAACACTGCGCATATTGCGAGGCGGTTTTTCTGTCACGTCTTGTCAAAGAAGAGATCGTATCCCCCTTATTACGGGATTCTCATCAATACGGACGTGGGTAACCCAACCATGCCTGTTGGTATGACTCCTAGATCTTAGGCAAGTCCAGAACAGCCACGAGGAGGACGCTTGATATTCACCCTCTTTATAAAAGAGGATGAGGCTTTTTATTTTTCCCCTCTCGTGCTCAATCGAATCCTTCCCCTGCCTCGAGTTCTAACACCCAAAGCTCAGGTTAGGCACTTCGGACCTTCAACTATGTCCGGATCCAACCTTCAAGGTCGGTGGATGCCTTCCTCTGTCACAGAGGAGGACATCAAGAAGCTGAGAGAGGCCAGATATCTGACCGCCAAAATTTCGCATAGGCTGCCTGCCCAAGGGCAGGTCATCCCTACTCCCGAACCCACCGAGAGTGTCGTTTTCATCTCCCACTTCCTCCGAGGACAAGGCCTCGCTCTGGATCCCTTTGTTAGGGGTCTTATGTTCTATTATGAGCTGGATTTCCATGATCTGGCCCCATATTCCCTTCTTCACATCTCGTCATTTATTGTCGTATGTGAGGCCTTCCTCCGCATTACCCCTCACTTTGGCCTGTGGCTCAAGACCTTCGATGTGAAGCCGAAGATGATCAAGGGGGGCATGTAGAGTGCAGAGGTGCTTTAATAAGCAAAATCGCTGATGCTCCATGGCCAGAGGGTTCCTTCCCAGAGGTGTCTAGGTTGTGGCAGCGGGAGTGGTTTTACATCACAGCTCCCCGAAGTGCCAAGTGGGTAGCCGCCCCCACCTTTCGCTCGGGCCCCCCATCACAACTGATGTCATGGATCAGCAGGAGGCTAAGCTGGGATCCAGCAAAGGACGTGCCAATATTGTAGAGCCATATCCGAGATCTCTTCGAGAGAAATTTCAGTCTGGTTATGGTAATGCAAGTTATGCTAGTTCGTCGAGTCCAGCCTTGCAAACGTCGGCCCCTCCGTAAGTGGGAATTCAACCTGGAAGGACCGCGAGCTATTCAGCATTTCCTCGGCATGAAGCTCCAAGAGTTGTACAAATTGTTCTTCGGACCCCAAATAGAGTGTTTGAGCTGTAAGTAATCAAAAAGTACTTAATAGTGAAAATATCCTACCTTACTTCCGAAGACAATAACCGATGCTTATAAATTGTAGTCCGCATCGTAGCCCTTCTCGACAGAGTTCGTCTTCAGGGGATCTTCTTCCGGAGATGATGAGGCGGGCTACCCTGAAGTGTCGTCATGGAGGGTATCTTTGGATGTGCCAAGGCCAGAGGATAACCCTTTGGCTACCCGGAATCCCCAGTATTCGGCTCCTAAGGAGAGCGGCAGCAAGAGTCCGGAACCGTACAGTGTGCGGTCGGACGTACTGAAGGATCTTCTGGGGCAAGCAGCCGTCTCGGAAGTGCATCGTACGCTGATGGGTATGGTAATTGAAAGGATTTCATCCGCAGAAAACGGATTGCACGAAGCCTTTATGAGTCTGCTGAAAGGCTTTGAGGTACATGAAATAGTGTATGTTTTTGATAGTACCACACACGTTAGGTGTGCCCTATGCAGATAATAGCCCCTGAGACTCTGGTTGTCGTCGAGAACGGCAACAACCCGAGGATCATATTTCCAAGTAATAACCCGACTGCCTTTATGTGCAGGCGGCTGAGGCTCCGGTGGCTAGCCGAACTGATGGGTTTACTAAGCTAAAGTGGCAACTTGATGCGGCCGATGCCGATATCGTGCTTGTCAAACAGCGGCTTGACGAAGCACAGGGTAAGTGATTTCTCTAGTGATCATCACATAATAAGAGGAGCGTGATGCCAGTATCTTTAATATGTTGTGACTATAGATGGAGCTGCCACCGTGGAGACCCTTCGGGCGGAGCTTGCTCGTGCCAAGGAACAAGCAAGGAGTAGCAATGCGGCCGCTCTAAAGGCAGACGAAGAGTTGAGGGCCGAGCAGGCCGCACATTGCGAGAGCAAGGAAAGAATGGCCAAAATGGTTGTAGAGTTAAAAGATGCCGCTGACCGTTACCAGCTTCTTGAAGAAGAAAGCCGAGCGATGGCGACGGACCTGGAGAAGGCCCTGGTAGCTGCCAAGGAAGCCCACTCCAAAATTAGAGCGGCGAAGGAGGAGCTGCATCAAGCTGCAGATATCGTGTCTGGGAAGCCCTTCTTGTTGCGGAGTAGATTCGGAGATCCGAGGTATGCTCCTCTTGACCGACTTGTAGTTCTGCGGACGCCTACGTGGATTTGGCTGCAAGTGCTACTGATGCGGCCGAGTACTTCAAGGATCAGAAAGATCGTGAAGTGGAAAAGCAGTTCTGGTCACAGTTTCATGCTCCAGTCTGTCCGCTGCTGTTGAATGAGCGAATGGCCGAGTGGGCCGAGCTCCATAGGTTGTCCGGACTTGCCATGAGGTCCGTTGTGGATCATCTGTGGCCGAGAGGGCCAAGGCCGAATAGCTATTTTAGTTTAGTGTAACAATTCCTTCGTGTTGTGCCGCGCATCGATGCTATGAAGAGATTGTCGTGCATAGAGGGTGCACGGATGGCCTTTGCCCGTGTCAAGACATACTGGGCGGAGATGGAGGCCACCACTGTTGCGACAAAGGGTTCGGCCGTAGGACGAGTGGCTGCCGAGCACTATTTTGAAGAGGTTCTTGAAGGCGCTCGTTCGATAGAGGCTCAGCGCTTGAAGAATATTATGTTCTAGTGACATGTACTTCCATTGTAAAAACAATGCTTTATTGAGTTATCAAGGCTGTATTTATACTTTTGCCCGAAAGTACTATGATGCCTCTTGTGCGGCCGTTTATGTATATATGTATATAACCTGAAAGTTTGCAGTCGTCAGCTTCCGCCCCCATGCATATAATGCGGGGGTGTTCGCAGAAAATGCGAATCCACACTTGATCCAACGTCTTGGTCCATTAAGGAGGTGGTAGCACAGCGAACGAGGCAATTAGACTATATTGCTTTAACACTTTCACTTAGCCATAGGAGTTTGACGGTGGGGCTACTATCTAGCCCCTGGTACTTCTGCGCTTGTCCGAATACGGGGCACGTACGTACATGACCGGGAAATGGCCCTTCGTTAATGAGGAGGAATCCCGAAGATTCCGCTGAGTCATCGAGTGGTTGATCAGTCTCTCGCTATATCATGACAGTCAGTTTTCGGCTTTCTCTACTGCTACGTCTTGAGCTTGCTTTGGTTTTCCCCAAAGAGGAAGGGATGATGCAGCAGAGTAGCGTAAGTATTTCCCTCAGTTTTTGAGAACCAAGGTATCAATCCAGTAGGAGGCCACGCTCAAGTCCCTCGTACCTGCACAAAACGATAGCTACTCGCAACCAACGCGATTAGGGTTGTCAATCCTTCACCGTCACTTACGAGAGTGAGATCTGATAAATATAATATTTTTTTGGTATTTTTGGTATAAAGATGCAAAGTAAAAAGTAAAAGCAAAGTAAAAAAGCAAAGCAAGATTAAAGTGATGGAGATTGATATGATGAGAATAGACCCGGGGGCCATAGGTTTCACTAGTGGCTTCTCCAAAGAGCATACGTATTCTACGGTGGGTGAACAAATTACTGTTGAGCATCTGACAGAATTGAGCATAGTTATGAGAATATCTAGGCATGATCATGTATATAGGCATCACGTCCATGACAAGTCGACCGAAATGATTCTGCATCTACTACTATTACTCCACTCATCGACTGCTATCCAGCATGCATCTAGAGTATTAAGTTAAAAACAGAGTAACGCCTTAAGCAAGATGACATGATGTAGAGAGATAAATTCATGAAATATGAAATAAACCCCATCTTGTTATCCTCGATGGAAATGATACAATACATGCCTTGCTGCCCCTTCTGTCACTGGGAAAGGACACCGGAAGATCGAACCGAAAGCTAAGCACTTCTCCCATGGCAAGAACTACCAATCTAGTTGGCCAAACCAAACGGATAATTCGAAGAGACTTGCAAAGATAACCAATCATACATAAAAGAATTCAGAGAAGATTCAAATATTATTCATAGATAGACTTGATCATAAACCCACAATTCATCGGTCTCAACAAACACACCGCAAAAACAAGATTACATCGAATAGATCTCCACAAGAGAGGGGGAGAACTTTGTATTGAGATCCAAAAAGAGAGAAGAAGGCATCTAGCTACTAACTATGGACCCGAAGGTCTGAGGTAAACTACTCACACTTCATCGGAGAGGCTATGATGATGTAGAAGCCCTCTGTGATGACGGCCCTCTTCCGGCGGAGCTCCGAAACAGGCCCCAAGATGGGATCTCGTGGATACAGAAAGTTGCGGCGGTGGAATTAGGTTTTTGGCTCCGTATCTGTTCATTTGGGGGTACATTGGTATATATAGGAGGAAGGAGTACGTCGGTGGAGCATCGAGGGGCCCATGAGGCAGGGGGACATGCCCTAGGGGGGGCGCCCCCCACCCTCGTGACCACCTCTTTGACTCCTTGGAGTAGGGTCCAAGTCTCCTGGATCACGTTCGGTGAGAAAATCACGTTCCCGAAGGTTTTATTCTGTTTGGACTCCATTTGATATTCCGTTTCTTCAAAACACTGAAATAGGCAAAAAACAGCAATTCTGGACTGGGCCTCTGGTTAATAGGTTAGTCCCAAAAACAATATAAAAGTGGAAAATAAAGCCCAATATAGTCCAAAACAGTAGATAATATAGCATGGAGCAATCAAAAATTATAGATACGTTGGAGACGTATCAGGCATCCCCATGCTTAATTCCTGCTCGTCCTCAAGTAGGTAAATGATAAAAAAGAATTTTTGATGCGGAGTGCTACTTGGCATAGTTTCAATGCAAATCCTCTTAATTGTGATATGAATATTCAGATTCGAAAGATTCAAGACAAAAGTTTATATTGACATAAAAATAATAATACTTCAAGCATACTAACAAAGCAATTATGTCTTCTCAAAATAACATGGCCAAAGAAAGTTATCCCTACAAAATCATATAGTCTGGCTATGCTCTATCTTCACCACACAAAGTATTTAAATCATGCACAACCCCGATGACAAGCCAAGCAATTATTTCATACTCTAAATTTTTCAAAACTTTTTCAATCTTCACGTAATACATGAGCGTGAGCCATGGATATAGCACTATAGGTGGAATAGAATGGTGGTTGTGGACAAGACAAAAAGGAGAAAATAGTCTCACATCAACTAGGCGTATCAACAGGCTATGGAGATGCCCATCAATAGATATCAATGTGAGTGAGTAGGGATTGCCATGCAACGGATGCACTAGAGCTATAAGTATATGAAAGCTAAAAAAGAAACTAAGTGGGTGTGCATCCAACTTGCTTGCTCATGAAGACCTAGGGCAATTTGAGGAAGCCCGTCATTGGAATATACATGCCAAGTTCTATAATGTAAAATCCCCACTAGTATATGAAAGTGATAGCATGAGAGACTCTCTACTAGGAAGATCATGGTGCTAGTTTGAAACACAAGTGTGGTAAAAGGATAGTAACATTTCCCTTCTCTCTTTTTCTCTCATTTTTTTCGTTTCTTTTCTTTTATTTTTATTTGGGCCTTTTCTCCTTTTTATGGCCTCTTTTTATTTGGGCTTCTTTGGCCTCTTTTTTTATTTATTTTATTTTTCATCCGGAGTCTCATCCCGACTTATGGGGGAATCATAGTCTCCATTATTCTTTCCTCACTGGGACAATGCTCTAATAATGATGATCATCACACTTTTATTTTTCTTACAACTCAACAATTACAACTCAATACTTAGAACAAAATATGACTCTATATGAATGCCTCTGGCGGTGTACCATGATATGCAATATGACAATGATGGAGTGTGTCATAATAAACGGAACGGTGGAAAGTTGCATGGCAATATATCTCAGAATGGCTATGGAAATGCCATAATAGGTAGGTATGGTGGCTGTTTTGAGGAAGGTATATGGTGGGTGTATGATACCGGCGAAAAGTGTGCGGTATTAGAGAGGCTAGCAAACGTGGAAGGGTGAGAGTGCGTACAATCCATGGACTCAACATTAGTCATAAAGAACTCATATACTTATTGCAAAAATCTAGAAGTTATCAAAGCAAAGTATTACGCGCATGCTCCTAGGGGGATAGATTGGTAGGAAAAGACCATCGCTCGTCCCCGACCGCCACTCATAAGGAAGACAATCAATAAATAAATCATGCTCCGACTTCACCACATAATGGTTCACCATACGTGCATGCTACGGGAATCACAAACATTAACACAAGTATTCTTTAAATTCACAACTACTCAACTAGCATGAATTTTAATATTATCACCTCCATATCTCAAAACAATTATCATGTTTCAATCTTTTCTTAGTATTCAACACACTCAAAAGAAAGTTTCATAAATCTTGAATACCAAGCATATTATTATTAAGCAAATTAACATGCTATTAAGAGACTCTCAAAATAATTTAAGTGAAGCATGAGAGATCAATAGTTTCTTTAAAACAAATCCACCACCGTGCTCTAAAGGATCTAAGTGAAGCACATAGAGCAAAATTATAACGCTCAAAAGATATAAGTGAAGCACATAGAGCAAAACTACTTAGCTCAAAAGATATAAGTGAAGCACATAGAGCAAAACTACTTAGCTCAAAAGATATAAGTGAAGCACATAGAGCAAAACTACTTAGCTCAAAAGATATAAGTGAAGCACATAGAGTATTCTATCAAATTTTAATTCATGTATGGCTCTCTCAAAAGGTGTGTACAGCAAGGATGATTGTGGCATACTAAGACACAATGACACAAATAATACAAGACGCTCCAAGCAAAACACATATCATGTTGGTGAATAAAAATATAGCTCCAAGTAAATTACCGATGGAAGTGGACGAAAGAGGGGATGCCTTCCGGGGCATCCCCAAGCTTTGACTTCTTGGTGTCCTTGGATTATCTTGGGGGTACCACGGGCATCCCCAAGCTTAGGCTCTTGCCACTCCTTGTTCCATAATCCATCAAAATAATTCACCCAAAACTTGAAAACTTCACAACACAAAACTTAAAGTAGAAAACTCGTGAGCTCCGTTAGCGAAAGAAAACAAAAGACCACTTCAAGGTACTGTAATGAACTCATTATTTATTTATATTGGTGTTAAACCTAATTTATTCCAACTTCTCTATGGATTATAAACTATTTTACTAAGCATAGATTCATCAAAATAAGCAAACAACACACGAAAAACAGAATCTGTCAAAAACAGAACAGTCTGTAGTAATCTGTAGCTAGCGCAAGATCTGGAACCCCAAAAATTCTAAAATAAATTACTGGACGTGAGGAATTTATCTATTAATCATCTACAAAAATAATTAACTAAATAGCACTCTTCAAATAAAAACGACAGCAGTTCTCGTGAGCGCTAAAGTTTCTGTTTTTTACAGCAAGTTCAACAAGACTTTCCCCAAGTCTTCCCAACGGTTCTACTTGGCACAAACACTAATTAAACACAAAAAAACACAACCAAAACAGAGGCTAAATAATTTATTTATTACTAAGCAGGAGCTAAAAGCAAGGAATAAAAATAAAATTGGGTTGCCTCCCAACAAGCGCTATCGTTTAACGCCCCTAGCTAGGCATAAAAGCGAGGATAGATCTAGGTATTCCCATTCTTGGTTTTAGAGAGAAAGAGAGAAAACTTGTTATCTATGGAATTAATCTTTCTATTTTGACAAAGTACATGTCCATTAGTGGTAGAAGAAAGATTAAGAATGTTGCGGAAATTGGCATCTAGGCTAGCTTTTATCTCTTTAATAGATTCGTTTTGGTAAGAAAGCAAGAGAGATGTGATTTCAGCTTTCTCATTAATGGGGTGCCCAAATATAGTTTTCATCCTCTCATAGGTATCTATGGCGTCCCCTTCAAGAAAACCCCCCTCGAAAATAGAATCTAAAACTTGTTTGAACGAAGCGGGTAGCCCAACATAAAAGCTTTTCAAGTAAACCTCAATTTGATATTGGGGTACATAGCTAGCCCGGATCCTTAATAGCCTATCCCAAGCATCTTTCAAAGATTCATCAAGTAAGTAACGAAAAATTCCAGAATCACCTTCATCAAAATTACTAAGGTCCTCATTGATAACTCCGGCAAGTTGTTCTATAGCATTCCGATTTCTGAGTTTAGATAAGATAGCAGGATTGTCTAAAGCACTAGAACTTGGGAGAGAACCCCCCAACTCTTTTTGGTTCTGACATGGTGAGGGAAAATAGGCAAATAGATAGGGAGGATAGAGAGAGAGGGCGAATAAAATGGCAAGGGTGAAGTGGGGGAGAGGAAAACGAGAGGCAAATGGCAAATAATGTAATGCGAGAGATAGGGATTGTGATGGGTACTTGGTATGTTAACTTTTTGCGTAGACTCCCCGGCAACGGCGCCAGAAATCTTTCTTGCTATGTCTTGAGCTTGCGTTGGTTTTCCCCGAAGAGGAAGGGATGATGCAGCAGAGTAGCGTAAGTATTTCCCTCAGTTTTTGAGAACCAAGGTATCAATCCAGTAGGAGGCCACGCTCAAGTCCCTCGTACCTGCACAAAACGATAGCTACTCGCAACCAACGCGATTAGGGGTTGTCAATCCCTTCACGGTCACTTACGAGAGTGATATCTGATAGATATAATATTTTTTGTATTTTTGGTATAAATATGCAAAGTAAAAAGTAAAAGCAAAGTAAAAAAAGCAAAGCAAGATTAAAGTGATAGAGATTGATATGATGGGAATAGACCCGGGGGCGATAGGTTTCACTAGTGGCTTCTCTCAAGAGCATAAGTATTCTACGGTGGGTGAACAAATTAATGTTGAGCAATTGACAGAATTGAGCATAGTTATGAGAATATCTAGGCATGATCATGTATATAGGCATCACATCCGTGACAAGTAGACCGAAACGATTCTGCATCTACTAATATTACTCCACTCATGGACCGCTATCCAGCATGCATCTAGAGTATTAAGTTAAAAATAGAGTAACGCCTTAAGCAAGATGACATGATGTAGAGAGATAAATTCATGCAATATGAAATAAACCCCATCTTGTTATCCTCGATGGCAACGATACAATACGTGCCTTGCTGCCCCTTCTGTCACTGGGAAAGGACACCGTAAGATCGAATCCAAAGCTAAGCACTTCTCCCATGGCAAGAACTACCAATCTAGTTGGCCAAACCAAACGGATAATTCGAAGAGACTTGCAAAGATAACCAATCATACATAAAAGAATTCAGAGAAGATTCAAATATTATTCATAGATAGACTTGATCATAAAACCACAATTCATCAGTCTCAACAAACACACCACAAAAGGAAGATTACATCGAATAGATCTCCACAAGAGAGGGGGAGAACTTTGTATTGAGATCCAAAAAGAGAGAAGAAGGCATCTAGCTACTAACTATGGACCCGAAGGTCTGAGGTAAACTACTCACACTTCATCGGAGAGGCTATGATGATGTAGAAGCCCTCTGTGATGACGGCCCTCTTCCGGCGGAGCTCTGGAATAGGCCCCAAGATGGGATCTCGTGGATACAGAAAGTTGCGGTGGTGGAATTAGGTTTTTGGCTTTGTATCTGTTCGTTTGGGGGTACGTAGGTATATATAGGAGGAAGGAGTATGTCGGTGGAGCATCGAGGGGCCCACGAGGTAGGGGGGGCACGCCCTAGGGGGGCGGCCCCCACCCTCGTGACCGCCTCTTTGACTCCTTGGAGTAGGGTCCAAGTCTCCTGGATCACGTTCGGTGAGAAAATCACGTCCCCGAAGGTTTTATTCCGTTTGTACTCCGTTTGATATTCCGTTTCTTCGAAACACTGAAATAGGCAAAAAACAGCAATTCTGGGCTGGGCCTCCGGTTAATAGGTTAGTCCCAAAAATAATATAAAAGTGGAAAATAAAGCCCAATATAGTCCAAAACAGTAGATAATATAGCATGGAGCAATCAAAAATTATAGATACGTTGGAGACGTATCATCTACTGAGGTGCTCATCCGGATGAACCAGGGCACAATCGTAGTAGTTCTCCCAGTGCTACCTTAGCCGATATAACGGAACGTAAGGTACCAAAATGTGGGAGCCGGGCAAACCCAACATTTGACCAAAGACATGATACGGAGATGATGCATATAGGGCCAAACTCGCGACGCCAAACACTCCCTAAGGTGTTCGGACTTTATAACATATGTCGGGCTAAACAATGCCCTTGATAATAAACCCGATGTGTCCAGGTACGTGCAATATCTTGACGTGGCCATATGCCAATAATGTCAGCATCCTTCTCGGTTGTGTGGAGTATCCGGAGGATGTGAGCAACAAAAGACAGTAAAAAAGGTTTACGCATGGTCATAATCTAAAAAGAAACCTTTCGGCGGGTCCCTGTTGCACGTCTGCGCCTGTGTGTCCGTTGTGCCGTGTCCTGGACGGGTGTAGCACGATTGTCATCTGTAAAAGGAAAGAACTTAGGTGAAAGTTTCCGCGCCAAAAAAAGGAAGAATTGGTTATTATCAGTGAACTATCAAAACTCAAGAGAAGTCAAGTTGAGTCGGGCTGGCCCGGATTACACGCGGGAAGCCCCTGGTATCGTCTACGAGGGTTTGATCATTAAACCAATCTCATGTATATGTGGTGAAGCGCCAGACTCGTCTAACCATGTCCGTGGTCTTGACGACCTGTCATTGTCCCTCGTTGGTTAGGCCGTCTAGTTCGCGGCTGTTAAAGCCGCCGCATCCTCTTCCGTACGTAAGGAACGTTCGATATTTCCGCTAACTATGATGATGCCACGTGGAACGGGCATCTTAAGCTTTAGAAAAGCATAATGCAGTATTGCATTAAAATGAGCGAAAGCCGTTCTTCCAAGTAGTGCTTGATAACCACTTCGGAATGGAGCGACGTGGAAAGTTAACCTCTCGCTTCGGAAGTTATCGGGATGACTGAATACAAGCTCTAGCATTAGAGAGCCCGTATAGCGGGCCTCTTGGCCTGGTATTACTCCCTTGAAGGTAGTATTACTATGGTTTATTTGTGTCGGGTCTATCCCCATTTTGCGGACTGTGTCCTGATATATGAGATTTAGATCACTGCCGCCGTCCATGAGGACTCTTGTGAAATGGTACCCGTTTATTATCGGGTCTAACACCAAGGCCGCTAGTCCTTAGTGCTGGATACTTGTCGCGTGATCCCTACGATCAAAAGTGATCGGGCAGGCCAACCAGGGGTTGAACCTAGGGGTGACGGGCTCTATGGCGCGTGTATCTCGGAGTGCATGCTTGCTTCTCCTCTTCGTCACATGGATCACGTTTACCATTTTAACCTCTGGTGGGAACTTTCTCTGTCCTCCGGTGTTTTGCTGGCGAGGTTCATCCTCGTCTTCGCTTGGTGTCTCTTCCCCTTTATGTTCGGCATTTAGCTTACCGGCCTGCTTGAAGACCCAACATTCTCTATGGGTGTCATTTGCAGGTTTGTAGGGGGTGCCGTGAATCTGACAGAGCTTGTCAAGAATCTTGTTTAGGCCGGATGGTCCTTCTCTGCTGCCTTTGAAAGGCTTTTTCTGCTGACTAGGTCGAGAGCCCCTGAATCCGGCGTTTACCGCCGTATTATCTGGGCTATCTTCTTTATTTCGACGCTTGTTTTTGTTGCGTCATGGTTTTCCATTGCCATCCCTGACTTCGGATGTGCCTGGGTCGCTGGTGCTGCTACGGGCCAACCAGCTGTCTTTGCCTGCGCGAAAGCGGGTCATGAGGCTTTTAGGGCTGCCATTGTTCTCGGTTTTTCTTGGCCGAGGTGTTTGGCGAGCCATTCGTCTCAGACACTGTGTTTACAAGCTGCTAAGGCTTCGGCGTCCGGACAGTCGACAATTTGGTTCTTCTTGGTGAGGAACCTGTTCCAAAGCTTTCGGGCGGACTCTCCGGACTGTTGGACTATATGACTTTAATCGTCTGCATCCGGAGGTCGGACATAAGTCCCTTGAAAATTAGCCCGAAAAGCGTCCTCGAGCTCCTCCCAACTTCCAATTGAGTTTTCGGGGAGGCTTTTCAGCCAGTGCCGAGCTGGCCCTTTAAGCTTGAGGGGCAAGTATTTAATGGCATGGAGATCGTCTCCGCGAGCCATATGAATATGGAGGATAAAGTCCTCGATCCAGACTCCAGGGTCTGTGGTCCCGTCGTACGCCTCTATGTTCACTAGTTTGAATCCTTCTGGGAATTCGTGATCCAGCACCTCATCGGTGAAACATAGGGGGTGTGCAGCACCCCTGTATTGGGATATGCCATGGTGTTCGAATGGTTGTAGTATTCGGTTTTGATTTTGTGCCGGAGCGCGCTTCCTAGATCCATAGATGGATCTGGCCGCGCTGGATTTTTGGCGCAAGTTCTCACGTAGATCGCGTGTTGACTTATGTGCGATTTTGTTAGTCGCTCTATCGCGGTCACAAGGTGGTGGACACCGGTTGGCCGTATCATTTTTTGGCTGTGTGGGCTCTAAGGCCTCATCATCGAATTCAAGTAATAGCTTGCGCTTTGGATAGCTATTTGTGTGGTAACTTCCACCATGCTTTGTTTCATTGTCGAACACTTTGTTCCACCTGCTGTTGAGCATATCTTGTGTGGCCTTAAGCCTTTGCTTCTGCTTCTTCAGGCTCCTCGCTGTGGCAATTAGCCTTTTGCGGAGGTTCTCTTGCTCCAAGTGCATTTTCGGGATGATGTGTGCCTATTCGTCCGGACTGTTTTCCTCCCCAGATGGGGTTTGATGAGGTTTATCCTTGGTGTCACCTTGTTCGGACGCCGGATCCGCACTGTGTTCGCCGTTTGCGTCTTGATCGTGCTCTACCAGCGGGGCGGCACAGTCGTCATTTCTTCTAGAGTCGACTGGACTGCTATTTCCTCTTGCGCTGTTATCACTGTTTTTGCTATGGCGGGACTTACAGCGGCGTCGCTGATGTTGGCGCTTGGGTTGCTTGGAGGGGGCATCCTCCGCTGTCTCTTCGCCATTGCCCTCTTTGGGTGTATCCACCATGTATATGTCATGTGATGAAGTGGTTGTCCGGCGCCTTGTGAGCGCTGGTTCCTGTTCGTCTCCTGCATCTTCATTCATGCTGTCGATGTCTTCGGAGTCGAAGTTAAGCATGTCGGTTAAGTCGTCGACAGTGGCTACCAAGTGGTTGGTGGGTGGGCAGCGAATTTCTTCATCGTCCGCATCCCATTCTAGCTGAACGTGGTTCGGTCAAGGTTCTCCTGACAGGGAGAGAGACCTTAATGAATTTAGCACATCGCCGAAGGGCGAGTGCTGAAAGATATCCGCGGAGGTGAACTCCATGATCGGTGCCTAGTCGGGTTCGACGAGCACGAATATAAGTGGCTCGGAGTCCATGGTCGGGAGTGAATCCAGTGGTTCGGCAATATGGCTCTCATAAGGGGTGAAGTCAGCGTCTGGCTCTATCGCCGCTGAGGGCGCGGCCTCCATGGCGGGGTCTATCCCTCTGCTCTCGGATGGCGCGATTTGCTCCGGATTGACAACTGGAGTAGTTGCCGATGCGATCTCCCGAATTCTGTCTGACGGTAGAGTTATGTCATGCTCGTCGTGACTGTGCAACACACCTGACATGGGCTCGAATTCGTCGAAGATCAAGTCTCCGCGGATATCGGTCGTGTAGTTCAAGTTTCCGAATCTGACTTGATGGCCAGGGGCATAGCTCTCGATCTGCTCTAGATGGCCAAGCGACTTGCCCGCAGTGCGAAGCCGCCGAATACAAAGATCTGTCTGTGGAGGAAAACCTCACCCTGGACCGCATCGTTACCGATGATCAAAGGAGCCGTCAAACCTTATGGCGACGACATAGTGGAACTCTCAATGAAAGCACCAATGTCATGTCAAAACCGGCGGATCTCGGGTAGGGGGTCCCGAAATGTGCGTCTAAGGCGGATGGTAACAGGAGGCAGGGACACGATGTTTACCCAGGTTCGGGCCCTCTTGACGGAGGTAATACCCTACGTCCTGCTTGATTGTTCTTGATGATATGAGTATTACAAGAGTGGATCTACCACGAGATCGTTGAGGCTAACCCTAGAAGCTAGCCTATGGTATGATTGTATGTTGTCCTACGGACTAAACCCTCCGGTTTAGATAGACACCCGAGGGGGCTAGGGTTACACAAGGTCGGTTACAAGGGAGGAGATCTACATATCCGTACTGCCTAGCTTGCCTTCCACGCCAAGTAGAGTCCCATCCGGACACGGGACAAAGTCTTCAATCTTGTATCTTCATAGTCCAATAGTCCGGCCAAAGGATATAGTCTGGCTGTCCAGAGACCCCCTAATCCAAGACTCCCTCATTAGTCAATAAGAATGATTCTAGCTCGAGTGACCGTACGATGTCCATCCAACAACTGTAGTGCTTCTTCAACCTCCGGTCTTCTTGCTCCAGCCGCCCAAACCAGCGCCAGCCGTGCCGCCTGCTCCTGACTCCCGTGTCCGGCTGTGCTGCCATCGCTGGCCAAGCCATCCCTCTATACTCACCCACACCTCCTGTTATTCTCCGGCAACGGCAGCCTCACACCGCAGCTGAAGCAGTCAACCCACGTACTTCCCTCCGTGTGGGCATCCACTGTTGCGTCTTCCCCAGCTCTGCGTCGTCCCCTTCATAGGCCTCACTGTCATCCACCACCCTGGTGCTCTCGGCGCGGCATGGTCAAGAAGTCAAGGAACGACTTCCATCAGAAGAGTACTATACATGGAGAAGCTAACAGTTGGGTCCACGGCAACAGTAAGGAAGTGCCTCCTTATTACATGCAAAATAATGATTCCTCCACCTGACAACAGGGACCCACCAGACAGGCCACCGTATTTCGTGAAAAAAAACGTTTCCCCCTAACTGCTGGGACCCACCAGCTACATCTTCGCATGCAAGCAAGTGCCTGACAGTCACGACCCACATGGTCGAAGCATACGTAGCGTTATCATTCTAGTCGCGAACGTGTACGTACATACTAGTCGACCGGTCTGTCTGCAGGCTGCAGTGATAAACCGTGGCCGTGTAAGGAAGGGCACGTGTCGTAGTAGAGGCGTGCACGTGTCATAGTAGAGACGCGCACGTAGCATGTACACGTACGTACCACTAGAGTGTAAGAAAGTAAATACGGCCACGTACGTACATACGGGCGGGGTCTCAAACGCCTACTCACGCATACGTACGGCCAAGGCTCGTGTACATGGCTGGGTTGGAACGGAGAAACTGTGTCATCGTTGTGTTCATGGGGAGGCAACAGAATGCATCGTGTTCATCGGGAGAAAACAGAATACGTTGTGTTCATCGGGAGCCAGCCGGCTTGGAGGGAACAAACGATCGAAACGAGGCCTGGCGTATCACAGAACGGAGGAAACGACCTTGTGTTCGACCGGCCATGGTCAAAACGGGATCATGTTCATCGGGAGGGCCTGGCATACCGCAAAATGGAGGAAACAAACTTCTCTTGGACCTCCTAAGGCCGAAACAGGGTCTTGTTTATCGGGAGGGGTGTGGCGTTCGGCAAAATGGAGGAAACGGACTTGTGTTGCAGCGCTACGGTCGAAACGGGGGTTCCGTTCATCGGCAGGGGTGTGGCGCACCGCAAAATGGGACTCCACGGGATACTGTTCATCTCCACCGTCGACCTCCTCCAGCCTCCACGGGCTACCGTTCATCCACCGTCGACCTCCTCCAGCCTCCACCTACGACTGTTCATCCATGGGCTCCTGTTCATCCGGCCTCGACCGCTCCCCCACCTACTACTGTTCAACCACCCCTGCACGGGCTATTGTTCATCTAGCCCTCCATCGGCTACTGTTCAACCAGCCTTCCACAGGGTCCTGTTCATCCAACCCTCCATGGGATCCTGTTCATCCACCCGAACCGGCTCGATCGATCGGGGTCCTGTTCATCCAACGGCAATGGTCTCTACTACCATGGGGTCCTGTTTATCCAACCCCCACTGGGAACTGTTCATCCACCCCCCCCCC
>NC_041388.1:102530390-102536997 GCF_002162155.2 Triticum dicoccoides
CAACAACGCTCACTGTTCATCCAGAGGCAGCATCGATCGGCTTCAATTAGCAGCAGTAGCGAAGGAATCACTCGGGTTCAGTTAACAGCAAGGGATCGATCGGGGTTCAGCAACGTAGCAGTGCAATCGCTCGGGTTCAGTTAGAGCCCAACACCTCACTCGAGTTCAGTTAGAGCGCAACGCCTCGCACACACGCGCGTACGTGTACGAGAGAAACGCGCATCGCTCGGCCCCGACCACTCACCGTAACCGGGAACTCCCCGATATTTTCCTCGCCCTCGCTTCTACCATGGTTTTTTCTGTTATGGACGGCCCAAAGAATTTCATGCAGCTGCGTCTCCAGCCCGCCCAGGACGAAAAGCCCAGTTTTTGTCATTGAAGTAGGAGCCCACCACATCTATAACGATACCGGGTTTTGTCACAATTATCGTCATAGAAGTGTCATAAGCATGATAGAAAAAAATTGTTCGGCCCAAAATGTCACTGATGTGTCTTCTTTTTGTAGTGCTCCTCTCAAACCCTAGTTCATCTCTTGTGTTCAATCTTTGTACTGTAACCTCAGATTGGTACCTGTGGGTGACTAGTAGTGTTGATTACATCTTGTAGTTGATCACTATATGGTTTATTTGGTGGAAGATTATATGTTCAGATCCATTATGCTATTTAGTACCCCTCTGATCATGAACATGTTTATTACTTGTGAGTAGTTACTTTTGTACTTGACGTCACGGGAGAAATCATGTTGCAAGTAATCATGTGAACTTGATATGTGTTTGTTATTTTGATAATATGTATGTTGTGATTCCCTTAGTGGTGTCATGTGAACGTCGACTACATGACACTTCACCATATTTGTCCTAAGGGAATGCATTGTGGAGTAGTTATTAGATGAGGGCTTGCTAGAGTGACAGAAGCTTAAACCCTAGTTTATGTGCTACTTCGTAAGAGACCGATTTGGATCCAAAAGTTTAATGCTATGGTTAGATTCTATCATAATACTTTTCTCATAGTTGCGGATGCTTGCGAGGGGGTTAATATTAAGTAGGAGGTTTGTGCAATTAAGAACATCACCTAAGCGCCGATCCACCCACATATCAAATTATCAAAGTAGTGAACACAAATCAAGCCAACATGGTGAAAGTGACTAGATGGAATTCTCGTGTGCCCTCAAGAACACTTTGCTTATTATAAGAAACTGTTTTGGCCTGTCCTTTGCCACAAAAGGATTGGGCTATCTTGCTGCATATTATTTTCCGTTACTATTACGTGCTCGTTACAAATTATCCTGTTACCAAATTATCTGTTACTTCCAATTTCAGCACTTGCGCACATTACCTTGCTGAAAACCATTTGTCATTTCCTTCTACTCCTTGTTCGGTTCGACATCTTACTTATCGAAAGGACTACGATTGATCCCCTATACTTGTGGGTCACCAGCTGACATGAATAATATGTATATAATTTAAGTATATCATCATCAACAACATAATAAAAATTTGAATACCTAATAACATGAACTAATTAATAATATATATGTACATAATAATAATTGAATACCTGACATTACTAATATTACTCTTCGTTGTCTATATATGCTCTGGGATCAATAAATGCATCACCATCGTCACTATGAGTAATGACGTTCTCATCATCATCATCATCAATAAATGCATCAACATGTGGAAGGCCTCCTTTACGTAATCGGTCAAGCATTGACAGGTCATCTGTAATAGTAACCTCTTCTTGTTCCGGCTCTTGTTCCGGCTCAGGGGTGAAGTCGGACTCACTGTTGCTGTCTACTTCAATGTTCTGGGGTGAAGTAGAGCGGTTCTTGAAACGTTTTTTGGAAAGACGTGTTTCTTGGAAGAATTCTGCTTCATATGTGTCTGGGTTAATGTGAGGTTCATAATCCTCTTCATTTGGGGGAGGTGGTCTAACACGTGGCGGCACTTCATAAATTACATCCCAACAATTGAGATTTGGATCACTTTTACAGGTCCACGATAGATAAAAAACTTGGGTTCCCTATTGAGGCATAATATAGACATCGGGAACATCCAAATGGGTGCTTTGTTTCATTTCAACTAGCCCAATATGTTCATGAGTCCTTCTAGTATCCTTCGGCTAGAACCAATAACATTTGAAGACTACGACGTTTGGTGGGTTTGTACCATCACTGGTACGCGTCAGTGCTATACAAATGGTTTTCAACCCCATTCCGCGACAGCATTTGGAACCGTCGCCTAGTGAGTGACGGCGATAGGGGGGTCCTTCCCACACGACCCAGAAACCGTCGGGGATATGCCCTCCTGGCACAAACGCTCATCAATGTTCGTGTGCGACCGGCGAGCGCTTAAATACGGATATGCATACAGTAGAGCTAAAAAATACAATTATACAGGAAAAATTGTTTCCGGTTGCAAGTACATCCCACACAGTCAGTCCCCGCTAAACATTTCCGTTCGTACGTACATCCCACAGAGTCGCTCCAAGGAAAACGTTTTCATTCACTGGTACATCACACACAATTTTCCCCGTTAAATCATTTGTGATAGCGTTGCCATTGCACATGATATTAACAATTTTATCATTTGTGTTATTGAATGCATCACACACGGTGCGTAGAAGAATCTATGTGGCAAAGGTTGTCCATCACACATAGTTTTTATGTGGTAAACATTTGCACAAAGTGGCCTAATGCAAACAGTTTTCAAGAGGATGTCGTGTGTGCAGTGGAGATTGATCGCACATGTAGTGGATCCTAGAAACGTTTCTTATCTCCACGTCTGTCGCAGACATTTCGCTTTCGCAAACCATGTGCAGTGTAATACCTAATTAATCCCTAATTTAAAAATCACATGTTTTGAATTTGAATGTAGGCAATTACCTATTTCATATCCAACCATGTTTATTACAAATATATGTTCAACCACCAATGCACAGGTACATATACTCAAGACTATAGAAGCACCAAGTAAATAATGATGAACCACAGTTGTACTAAAGACTGTAAAGAGAGAGAGAGAGAGGCGAAAGACATTCTAGTTGCTGGAGAAGGTGAAGCGGAAAGCCCATATTGTGCCCTCCTCCATGCGTAATGCGCGCACGACTCTAGGCCAACCCCTTGTGATGGCTGCCCATCCATCCTTCACTGTCTTCATTACGACTTCTTGATGCTCATTGTAGTCTAGATGAAATACTTTAACCTTCATTGCGTGTTCACCAATCATGTACTTTGCAAGGTAATCTTGAGTGAACTACTTCCGGAACCACTGCGAACAAAAAAAATTCAGACATTGTTGTCTAACAACTCATTATGGGCAGTAAAAAGAGAAGGCTGTAGAGTTTGTAGTTACCATCCTATAGCTCACTGTTGTGTTGGATAGAGCATAAACAAATAATTTGCTTGCCACCATTTGTATCTTTTTGCTAATAATCCTTATCAGTTTCCTCACTTGATGCTTGTTCATGAATATCTCATTGCCCCATATGCAAAATGGGTCGATGCGTGGATCATTGCCAAGGGAATATGTACCTACAAGCAGCAAGTCAATATTAGAAGCTAACAAGTGTGCATGCCTGGATCTATATGCACTACATTATGGAACGACGGGGGGAGTACAAGCCGAGGGATGAAGCTAACCTTAGCGGAAAATGGTGGCCACTCCCGTTGTTGTCCTGCATAAGTAGCGGAAAGGCATGATAAGTACATCAACCTTAACATCAAACAAATATAGCAAAGGTAAACAACATCATCTCCAAATGATAGCTTGAATGTGTTGGTTTTAGCATGCTGTTAAAGCAGATATAAAATGGAAGGCAATGTTACTGACAGTGGGCTTAACAGCCATCAAATATTGCAATTCAAACAGGTATTGTTGAAAATGAATAGAATGTAGGTAATGCTTAAACATCACACTGGATAAATGTGTAAAACTGAAATAAAGGGCATGTGTTAACTACACCAGGAATAACTGGAACCAAATATAGTCGTTCAAACTGGTATTGATCTAGTCGAGCGGCACAGTTCCGACTTGCACATAATGAACAACACATTGTGAATGACTGAATAAACAAGGCATAAATTATCAGTATAACAACCAAATATAGCCATTGAAAACTAGACAGAGTCTCACTGCAACCAACCTAACAAGCAAATACAGATAAACATGGCATATGCTTGAAAAATGGACAAATGCTCACTTCAACCAACCTAACAAGCAGATACAGATAAACAAGGCATCTGCTTGATAACTGGACAAATGCTAAAAAAGCAACCTAACAACCAAATACAGATAAACAAGGCATCTACTTGATAACCGGACAAATGCTCACTGCAACCAAACTAAGAACCAAATACATATAAACAAGGCATCTGCTCGATAACTGGAAAAATGCTCACTCCAACCAACCTAACAACCAAATACAGATAAACAAGGCATCTACTTGCTATAAACAACCAAATATAGCCATTCGTGAAACTAAAGTGGACAATTCAAACTTAAACATCACATAGCCCTATTGAACAATACATTTTGCATAACTGAAATAATTAAACACGACACAATTAAAGCACCGCACGACAAATGCTACTACAACAAAGGGTGCAGGTTGGCAAGCTAGAAAAGGAAAGATTCTCTGATAGAATGTTGCCTCACATTTCATGGACGGGATCCTTTCAGTTGGAAGAGCACAGACCCATGGTGCGCTCTCTGATGTCACAAATGGGTTGTTTCACCTTGGAAGAACCTTCATGGATGCCCTCCTCGTGGTCGTGGTCGATGAGATCTGACTTGGCAATTGAGGATCCCAAGCCGCCGCCGTAGAACGTGTCCTTCAGAAATGAAAAAGTGGGCCCAATGGCGTATAAAGCTCGCAAATCCTTGACCGCTTGGCTGTGGACGAGCTTGGTGTCGTAGCCAGCTTTCCTAAGATACAGTAATACGCTAGCCTACTGACATGAAGCCTTCAGCATGGCAACATAGTCAACATCTTCGCCTGCTTCCCCGGTGACGTGTTGCTCCAGGATCAACAGGTTAGGACGAATGCCGGCCACCTCGCCAACGTCCACCGGAGAGGCCATGATAAACCTCTTCTTGGCCAAACACTCGTCGGGCTCCTCGGGATACGTGGTCGAGCTTAGGCTGAGACATTCTGGAGTAGGGTATGTGGATCTGGCAGGTAGGGACATCATAGGCCTCATCTAAAAACTCAGGGGAGTGGGGAAATGGTATGGGAATCGCTGGGTAACCTGAACTTTATTATCTAACCTAGGAGGAACAACCAGACCGGCAGGGTTTGGCGACGGCGCCGGTGGCGGCCGCAAGCTAGGGTTCAAGGGGGAGGGGGCAGGTGGGGACTATGGAGGGGGGTCTTTGAGGATACGTCACGGGTACTAAAAATTTTAGTAAGGGTGGGTGGAGATGGTGGTGGACGAGGGAGGGCAACGGTTCAAATGCCTCGGCTACTGCAATTTTACTATAAGGTTTGTCCTGGAGGAGTGTGGGCAACGGTCGAAGTACGTCAGCTACTAACATTTCTGTAAAGGAATTAATTCGGGGCAGGAGTGCCCAAGAACGCGCACGGTCCAATAACAATATGCGTGTATGATATAAGGAAAAGTGGCATGGAACCACCAATTTTTGCAACGCTCAAGGCGGGTAGTTTGTTTTCATATTTCTAGCTAGCTGGTCTATCGCACACGGTTCTTCCTAATTTCCAAATAAACTTACCCACCTTTAGCTTACACAGGTGGTGGTTTTACAGCGCACTTGCATCGCACAAGGTTAAGCCAGTACTTCCACCCTTTATTCGCGCTTGCACGGTCGTGGTGATTTTACAACGCACTTGCATCGCACACGGTTGAGCCAGTACCTCCACCTTAATTTGCTCGCGCTTGCGCAGGCATGGTGATTCACAGTGCACTTGTATCGCACAAGGTTAAGATATTATACCTGTGTCCGTTGAGCACCATCAGAGTCTTTGCAGCAAAAAATAACATTAGAGAGGGTCAGAAGACAACCACACCAACATGTGGCCCAAATATATATGAGTGAAAAGGGTGGTCTGTGATGTTCAAAATTCCAATGCATAACTTCGACCGCGCGGGCCCACGGTTGGGCGCGTCGTTGAAGATCGATGAGAGGGGCCAGAAGTCATGAACCACGTGGAAGTGGCCAAATATATGTAGGAATATTGGGGATGTTTAAACTTTAAATACACAATGCATAAATTTGGTGGCACCTGCCTCGCAAACCCGAAAGTACCCTTGGATATATATATATAGGGCTGAGCTATTCTGTTAATAGTAACAGAATATTATTTTGTTACCCCTTGACCCTATAAGGGCGCGATCTGTAGTTTCCACTATCCAACCCGGTCTGTGAAAAGAAAAAAAGCACTAAACCCTCCCGGTTCAGACGCCCCACCTCCACCTCATCTCTCCAGCTCCCGTCGGTGCCCAACTCCAACCATCTCACCCGACACGCAATGCCACCTTCTACCCCGTCTACGGCCGCCTCCCAACCCCCACCTTCTCCACCATCTCCGGCCGCCACCCCACCCCCACCTTCTCCCCCGTCTCAGGCCACCGCCCAACCCCCACCTT
>NC_041388.1:102537193-102544053 GCF_002162155.2 Triticum dicoccoides
GCGGCCGACCTCCTGGATCTCGCCCATGGTTGTAGGGGCCCGTCGTGGTGGGAAGTGTGGAGGCGCAAGTCGCTCCTCGACTGAGGAAGGCGCACCCCGGTGCTCGCCCTGGCTGAAGACGAACTCCAACCGTCGGGCCCTTCTTGTTTGCATGCGCGTCTCCTTCCTGCTTCACCTAAGTATGTGCCACCACCCGCCACGCTCGATGCTCCTCCCATAGCTGTCCTCAGTTCAACCCCATGGTGTCGAGATGGACGAGTTAGTCACGAGCAGCAGTCGCGCCGCCGCGCGCCGCCCCCTATCACCATGTTGCTCGGCCACCTGCTCAATTGAAGAAAGCAAACACTTTCAATCAAAGTGTCTTGTTTTCCTTTGCTCCTGTAGTCCATCGTACCTAGAAACTAGATTTTTATCTGCAAAATCAGTTCACCGTACCTAGAACAATCAGCTCGGTCCATCTCCTGATTCTGAAAATATGAATTGTGCTTACTGCCAAAATTGATGCTTTGTAGTTCACCATGTATATATGTCATCACTTCAAAAAAACATACAGAAAAGTTCAATTGTATGTGTTAAAACCCAGTTTGGTTTTATACTATATGTCAGATTATTACAAAAATATAATAAAAGATTTTACTCATTTGGCTGTAAGCTCTAACTATATGGCAACAAAGAGAAAACAAGTAGGAAGTATTGTTGTTTCCGTATTGTTAAGTTTAGTATGTATTCCGTTTTCATTACGTAAACAAACACACATGATATTTATAAGAGCAACAATTACAAATGGAAATCTATAAGTTCAACTACATATATTACAACAATTGAAATACAAAAAAAGAACTACAAATGGCCGTTTGTGTGTGATAACCCACAAGTATAGGGGATCGCAACAGTTTTCGATAAGTAAGAGTGTCGAACCCAACGAGGAGCTAAAGGCATAACAAATATTCCCTCAAGTTCTATCGACCACCGATACAACTCTACGCACGCTTGACGTTCGCTTTACCTAGAACAAGTATGAAACTAGAAGTACTTTGTAGGTGTTTTGGATAGGTTTGCAAGATAACAAAGATTACGTAAATAAAAAAGGAGGGGCTGTTTAGGTAAAGACACAACTAAATTAGGTTTAGTAAAGCGATTTTTCTTACGAGAAAGTTATTTGTCCCTAGGCAATCGATAACTAGACCGGTAATCATTATTGCAATTTTATATGAGGGAGAGGCATAAGCTAACATACTTTCTCTACTTGGATCATATGCACTTATGATTGGAACTCTAGCAAGCATCCGCAACTACTAAAGATCATTAAGGTAAAACCCAACCATAGCATTAAAGCATCAAGTCCTCTTTATCCCATATGCAACAACCCCCTTACTCGGGTTTGTTTTTCAGTCACTCAGGCAACCCACTATAAGCGAATCATGAACGTATTGCAACACCCTACAGTGGGGATCCCTCATGCTTGCGCGACATGGAGAGCACCATAGGACAGAACCAATAATAAAACATGCAACTCAAACCAATCTTGATCATCAAATAGCCCATAGGACAAAACGGATCTACTCAAACATCATAGGATAGCCATACATCATTGGGAAATAATATATAGCATTGAGCACCATGTTTAAGTAGAGATTACAACGGGTAAGAGAGAGGTTACACCGCTGCATAGAGGGGGTAAGAGTTGGTGATGATGGCGGTGAAGTTGTTGGTGAAGATTGCAGTGATGATGATGGCCACGGCAGCGTTCCGGCGCCACCGGAAGAGAAGGGGAGAGGGGGCCCCATCGTCTTCTTCTTCCTTGATCTCCTCCCTAGATGGGAGAAGGGTTTCCTCTCTGGTCCATGGCCTCCATGGCGTAGGAGGGGCGAGAGCCCCTCCGAGATTGGATCTGTCTCTCTGTCTCTCTCTGTTTATGCGCTCCCTGATTCTTCCCTTTCACCGTTTCTTATAATCCCGGAGATCCGTAACTCCGATTGGGCTGAAATTTTAACACGATCTCTATCCAGATATTAGCTTTATTGCAGGGAAAGAAGGGCACCAACCACCTTACGGGGTGGCCACGAGGTTCAGGGGCGCGCCCAGGGGGGTGGGACGCGCCCCTTGCCTCGTGCCTCCCTCGGGCACCGTCTTGCGTGGATTTTTCTTCCCAAAAATCATATATATTCCAAAAAAAGCTCCATCAGTTTTTATCCCGTTTGGACTCCGTTTGACATGGACATTCTGCGAAACAAAAAACATGCAACAAACAGGAACTGACACCGGGCACTAGATCAATATGTTAGTCCCAAAAATAGTATAAAAAGTTGCCAAAAGTATATGAAAGTTGTAGAATATTGGTATGGAACAATAAAAAATTATAGATACGACAGAGACGTATCAATGTGCAGTGCTAATGGAAGTACATTTTGGGTTAGGGTAATGGATGTCTGACCAAAGAAATTATTGTTGTACTAATGTCAGTACTAATGGCGGTTTGTGTGCAGTGCTAATGGAAGTACGATGGATAATAGACTACATAAATTGTTGTTGTGTGTGTCTGACGGATGATACCACTTGCTTTTCATAACATAAAAGATATACATTCAATGTTTGGATTGACGAGGCCATGTTAGCTTTCTGGGATCTTAAACAATTGAATGACGATACACACTGAAATGGCATACAGAAATCTGAATGCTCACACTTGCTACTTGCTAGAGCTCATACTAGGCTTATTTTCATTATGCCACTTGCTGTTTGTAGTTATCATGGGTGCCCACCGGATAGGTTCTTTTTGTTAACATGATATTGGTCAATTAATATAACATATCTCTTATTGGAATTGGGGCTGTAACTAAAAGTAGCAAAAAATGATATTAGTCAATTAATTTTACAGACCTCTTATTGGAATTGGGCCTGCCCCATGATCCGGCGTCGCCCTCCACTGCCTCAGCACGCATGCCGTTCACCTTCGGCACCCCAGGCTATTATCACCACCACCAGTGCCCGTTCAATGCCGCCCCAACAACCCTAGTAGCTTCAAAAAATGCAAATGGTCATGTTTCCACAAGACTGACAGAACACTGCCAAACGAACTGAGAACTGGTGGAACTATGAAGGTTCATTCTATAAAATTGCATTAGTTCGCTAGCAAAATCAAATTTAGTTCATCTGCCCTTTGTTAGCTTCAGAAAATGCAAATGCTTATGTTTTTGCAGCACTGACGAAACACCGCCAATTGAACTGAACGCTGACCACGTCTCCACCCTCCCCACGCCCGCCACCGCTGCGACCACCCCTCCCCCTCACGATTTCTCGTTGATATCACTGTATTCGTGCTTTTTATGTGAGTTACCTGATGGAATTTCTGCAACTGTCAGTCCAGATGGAAGAAGGGGATCCGTCCAAAGTGTGAGTTTTTCGATGTCGATGTGCAAGTTCTAAAATTTATCCTTCCAGATGGGAGAAGGAGTTAGGGAGTCCTGGACTAAGGGATCCAAAAAGATACAAGTGAAGCACTAGAGCAAAAACTACAACTCAAAAGATATAAGTGAAGCACATAGAGTATTCTAACAATTTCCGAATCATGTGTCTCTCTCTCAAAAGGTGTGTACAGCAAGTATGATTGCGGAAAACTAACAAATAAAGACTCAAATAATACAATACACTCCAAGCAAAACACATATCATGTGGTAAATAAAAATATAGCTCCAAGTAAAGTTACCGATGGAAGTGGACGAAAGAGGGGATGCCTTCCAGGGCATCCCCAAGCTTTGGCTTTTAGGTGTCCTTAGATTATCTTGGGGTGCCATGGGCATCCCCAAGATTAGGCTCTTTCCACTCCTTGTTCCATAATCTATCAAATATTTCACCCAAAACTTGAAAACTTCACAACACAAAACTTAAAGTAGAAAATCTCGTGAGCTCCGTTAGCGAAAGAAAACAAAAAACCACTTCAAGGTACTGTAATTAACTCATTCTTTATTTATATTGGTGTTAAACCTACTGTACTCAAACTTCTATATGGTTTATAAACTATTTTACTATCCATAGATTCATCAAAATAAGCAAACAACACACGAAAAAGAGAATCTGTCAAAAACAGAACAGTCTGTAGTAATCTGTAGCTAACGCAAGATCTGGAACCCCAAAAATTCTAAAATAAATTGCTGGACGTGAGGAAGTTATCTATTAATCATATTAAAAAATAATTAACTAAATATCACTTTCCAAATAAAAATGGCAGCAGTTCTCGTGAGCGCTAAAGTTTCTGTTGTTTACAGCAAGATTAAAAAGACTTTCCCCAAGTCTTGCCAACGGTTCTACTTGGCACAAACACTAATTAAACACAAAAAACACAACCAAAACAGAGGCTAGATGAATTATTTATTGAATAACAGTAAGGAAAAATATTGGGTTGTCTCCCAATAAGCGCTTTCTTTAAAGCCTCATAGCTAGGCATAATATTTCAACGATGCTCACATGAAAGACAAGAATTGAAGCACAAAGAGAGCATCATAAAACACGTGACAAACACATCTAAGTCTAACATACTTCCTATGCATAGGCATCTTATAGGCAAAAAAATTATCAAGGCAAGCAAAAACTAGAATATGCAAGGCAGCAGAAAGAAACAATAGCAATCTCAACATAACGAGAGGTAATTTAGTAACATGAAAAATTCTACCACCATATTTTCCTCTCTCATAATAATTACATGTAGGATCATAAGAAAATTTAACCAAATAGCTATCACATAAAATATTTTCAACACGATCCACATGCATGCAAAGTTGACACTCTTCCAAAATAGTGGGATCTAAAGTTGACACTCTTCTAAACCCACTTTAAATAATATTGCAAACACTATTATCAATCTCATATTCATCATGGGGCTTAAATAAATTTTCAAGATCAAAAGAAGAATCACCCCAGTCGTGATCATTGCAACAAGTAGTAGACATAGCTAAACTAGCATCCCCAAGCATAGGGTTTTGCATAATATTAGCACAATTGACATCAAGAGAATTTATAGTAAAATCATTGCAATCATGCTTTTTATTCAAAGATCTATCGTGAATCACTCCATAAAGTACTTCATCACAAGTTTCAGATTCACAAATTTCAAGCAAAACTCCATAAAGATAATATAGTGCACAAAACTCACTAGAAATTGGTTCATCATAATTGGATCTCGTAAAACGGTTAGCAAGCGGATGAGGATCCATAGATCTTAAGTTCTCTGTTTAGTAATAAATAAACAACTATTCCAACCAAACGAGCCAAGTAAGACATAAAAGCAAACAAAAAGATGAACAGAAGAAGGGCGAATAAAACGGCAAGGGTGAAGTGGGGGAGAGGAAAACGAGAGGCAAATGGCAAATAATGTAATGCGGGAGATAAGGGTTTGTGATGCGTACTTGGTATGTTGACTTTTGCGCGAACCTCCCTGGCAACGGCGCCAGAAATCCTTCTTGCTACCTCTTGAGCACTTGCGTTGGTTTTCCCTTGAAGAGGAAAGGGTGATGCAGCAAAGTAGCGTAAGTATTTCCCTCAGTTTTTGAGAACCAAGGTATCAATCCAGTAGGAGGCCACGCACGAGTCCCTCGCACCTACACAAACAAATAAATCCTCGCAACCAACGCGATAAGGGGTTGTCAATCCCTACTGAAGGAAATATGCCCTAGAGGCAATAATAAAGTTATTATTTATTTCCTTATATCATGATAAATGTTTATTATTCATGCTAGAATTGTATTAACCGGAAACATAATACATGTGTGAATACATAGACAAACAGAGTGTCACTAGTATGCCTCTACTTGACTAGCTCGTTAATCAAAGATGGTTATGTTTCCTAACCATGGACAAAGAGTTGTTATTTGATTAACGGGATCACATCATTAGTTGAATGATCTGATTGACATGACCCATTCCATTAGCTTAGCACCCGATCGTTTGGTATGTTGCTATTACTTTCTTCATGACTTATACATGTTCCTATGACTATGAGATTATACAACTCCCGTGTGCCGGAGGAACACTTTGTGTGCTACCAAACGTCACAACGTAACCGGGTGATTATAAAGGTGCTCTATAGGTGTCTCCAAAGTTACATGTTGGGTTGGCGTATTTCGAGATTAGGATTTGTCACTCCGATTGTCAGAGAGGTATCTCTGGGCCCTCTCGGTAATGCACATCACTTAAGCCCTGCAAGCATTGCAACTAATGAGTTAGTTGCGGGATGATGTATTACAGAACGAGTAAAGAGACTTGCCGGTAACGAGATTGAACTAGGTATTGGAATACGGACGATCGAATCTCGGGCAAGTAACATACCGATGACAAAGGGAGCAACGTATGTTGTTATGCGGTCTGACCGATAAAGATCTTCGTAGAATATGTAGGAGCCAATATGGGTATCCAGGTCCCGCTATTGGTTATTGACCGGAGACATGTCTCGGTCATGTCTACATTGTTCTCGAACCCGTAGGGTCCGCACGCTTAAGGTTACGATGACAGTTATATTATGAGTTTATGCATTTTGATGTAGCAAAGTTTGTTCGGAGTCCCGGATGTGATCACGGACATGACGAGGAGTCTCGAAATGGTCGATACATAAAGATTGATATATTGGAAGCCTATGTTTGGATATCGGAAGTGTTCCGGGTGAAATCGGGATTTTACCGGAGTACCGGGAGGTTACCGGAACCCCCCGGGAGCTATATGGGCCATAGTGGGCCTTAGTGGAAAAGAGAAGAGGCAGCCCAACATGGGTCGTGTGCCCCTCCCCTCCCTTGGTCCGAATAGGACAAGGAGAGGGGGCCGGCCCCTCTCTCTCTTTTCCCCCCTCCGCGAATCCTATTCCGACTAGGATT
>NC_041388.1:102544342-102624430 GCF_002162155.2 Triticum dicoccoides
CCCCTTTAGTCCTTTATATACGGAGGCAGGGGCACCCTAGAAAGACACAAGTTGATCCACATGATCTTATTCTTAGCCGTGTGCGGCGCCCCCAGCCACCATAGTCCTTGATAATATTGTAGTGGTGCTTAGGCGAAGCCCTGCGATAGTAGTGCATCAAGATCGTCACCACGCCGTCGTGCTGACGGAACTCTTCCCCGACACTTTGCTGGATCAGAGTCCGGGGATCGTCATCGAGCTGAACGTGTGCTAAAACTCGGAGGTGCCGTAGTTTCGGTGCTTGATCGGTCGGGCCATGAAGACGTACGACTACATCAACCAAACGCTTCCGTTGTCGATCTACCAAGGGTACGTAGATCACACTCTCCCCTCGTTGCTATGCATCACCATGATCTTGCGTGTGTGTAGGAAATTTTTTGAAATTACTACGTTCCCCAACACCTACACGGTCACTTACGAGAGTGAGATCTAATAGATATGATAAGATAATATTTTTAGTATTTTTATGATAAAGATGCAAAGTAAAATAAAAGGCAAAGGAAATAAATAAGTATTGGAAGATTAATATGATGGAAGATAGACCCGGGGGCCATAGGTTTCACTAGTGGCTTCTCTCAAGAGCATAAGTATTCACGGTGTGTAAACAAATTACTGTTGAGCAATTGATAGAATTGAGCATAGTTATGAGAATATCTAGGTATCATCATGTATATAGGCATCACGTCCGAGACAAGTAGACCGACTCCTGCATGCATCTACTACTATTACTCCACACATCGACCGCTATCCAGCATGCATCTAGAGTATTAAGATGTAGAGGGATAAACTCATGCAATATGATGAAAACCCCATCTTGTTATCCTCGATGGCAACAATACAATACGTGCCTTGCTGCCCCTACTGTCACTGGGAAAGGACACCGCAAGATTGAACCCAAAGCTAAGCACTTCTCCCATTGCAAGAAAGATCAATATAGTAGGCCAAACCAAACTGATAACTCGAAGATACTTGCAAAGATAACCAATCATACATAGAAGAATTCAGAGAAGATTCAAATATTGTTCATAGATAAACTTGATCATAAACCCACAATTCATCGTTCTCAATAAACACACCGCAAAAGAAGATTACATCGAATAGATCTCCACAAGAGATGGGGAGAACTTTGTATTGAGATCCAAAAAGAGAGAAGAAGCCATCTAGCTAATAACTATGGACCCGTAGGTATGAGGTAAACTACTCACACTTCATCGGAGAGGCTATGGTGTTGATGTAGAAGCCCTCTGTGATCGATGCCCCCTCCGATGGAGCTCCGGAACAGGCCCCAAGATGGGATCTTGTGGATACAGAAAGTTACGGCAGTGGAATTAGGGTTTGGCTCCGTGTCTGGTAGTTTGGGGGTACGTAGGTGGAGAAACAGGGGGCCCATGAGGGTGGAGGGCATGCCTAGGGGGGGGGGTAGGCGCACCCCCTACCTCATGGCCTCCTGGTTGATGTCTTGATGTAGGGTCCAAGTCCTCTGGATCATGTTCGTTTCGAAAATCACGTTCCCGAAGGTTTCATTCCGTTTGGACTCCGTTTGATATTCGTTTTCTGCGAAACCCTAAAATAGGCAAAAAAACAGCAATTCTGGGGCTGGGCCTCCGGTGAATAGGTTAGTCCCAAAAATAATATAAAAGTGTATAATAAAGCCCAATAATGTCCAAAACAGAATATAATATAGCATGGAACAATCAAAAATTATAGATACATTGGAGACGTATCACGTCCTAAAAATGTCGGCTCGGTTCGAGGGGCTCGAGTTTCATCACATGGCTCGAGAAAGTAATCAAGCGGCGGACATCCTTGCTCGCATCGGCGCCAAGCACGACCCCGTCCCACCTAACATCTTTCTAGATCCGAACACAACCCCAGATTCCGAACACAACAATATCATCGGGGGCTCAGCCACCAAAATAACACAGTCGGCCCATCTCATCGTGGCAGTCATTGCCCCATGGACCGAACCCTTCTTGGCCTACCTTAATAAGAGAGAACTCCCGGAGGATTAGAATGAGGCTCGCCGCATTGTCCGGCACTCGAAGGCCCACAAGGTTCACGATGGAGAGCTCTACAAGAAAAGCGCTACCGGAGTTCTTCAAAGATGTAACTCCGAAGAAGAGGGGCGGCAGCTCCTGGCTGAAATTCATGCCGGTCTCGGCGGTCAGCATGCCGCAGCTCGGGCCCTTGTTAGCAAGGCCTTCCGTATAGGTTTTTTATTGGCCGACGGCCTAAGCAGATGCACATGACCTTGTCCAACGTTGCGTCGGATGCCAGCTCTTCGCCAACCAAACACATATGCTCCCACCGCTCTACAAACGATCCCCATCACTTGGCCTTTCGCGGTCTGGGGGCTCGATATGGTCGGACCCCTTAAAGGAGGAAGCCATAAGAGAAAGTATCTGCTGGTCATGGTGGATAAATTCACTAAGTGGGTAGAGGCCAAACCAGTTAAAACGGCCGAGGCGGGTTCAGTGATAGAATTCATATCCGGTGTGGTGCACCGTTATGGTGTTCCACACAGCATCATCACCGATAATGGCTCAAATTTCACAGCTGATGAGGTGAAAACTTGGTGTGCTAATCTGGGCATTAAGCTCGATTACGCCTCTGTCTATCACCCGCAAACAAACGGTCAAGTCGAACGGGCCAACGGTCTTATTATGACCGCCATTAAACCCAGACTAGTGCAGTCTTTGAAAGAATCAGACAAGCACTGGGTTGAGGAGCTTGACTCCGTACTCTGGGGGCTACGGACCACGCCCAATCGCACTAGTTGATATACACCTTTCTTCATGGTGTACTACGCGGAGGCTGTGTTGCCCTGCGATATTATTCATGACTCACCTCGAGTGCGCATGTACAAAGAGAGAGAGGCCGAGCTTGATCGGCAGGACAGCGTAGATGCCCTAGAGGAGGAGCATGATGTCGCAAAAGCCCATTCCGGATTTTATCAACAAGAGGCCCGCAGATATCAAAGCAGAGAAGTACGGGCCAAGACTTATAATGTTGGCGAACTCGTTCTACTCTTGCCGGAGAAGAAAAAGGACAAACTCAAGCCCAAGTGGGAGGGTCCCTTCATCATTGACGAAGTTCTCACTGGAGGAGCGTATCGCCTGCATGCTGCATCAGACAATCGCCTAGAGCCGAACCCTTGGAATGCGGCCAGACTCGGAAGATTCTATTCCTAGCACCGAACTATTTGTTCGTCTCTTTCTCCCTGTTGTTTCCATTATTTTTCCTCTCTTTTCGTTCTTCCTTTTTTTTCTAAGCCTTAAAGCTTTCGCACGGCTAAACCATGCACCTGTGACGTATACATCGTCGAACATGTACGCCCATTATACCTAGGGGCTTCGCGGACATAAGCTTATTCTTATTATCCGAGCATCAAGCTCATCACATATGTGTTTTCCTCATATGTACCTTTTCTTCACCATTATATGCATCGATATGACTTAAGTTTTTGCCAAGATAGGTTACCTGGCTCCTGTGCTTATGCCCTACGTTCCCGTTAGTTCGGCAAGGGATAAAAGGAGCACCTGTGTGATTGTTACTGCCGGGTCATCCGGATGTGTACCTCAGACTGGGTGAACCCGAAATCTAGCCTTCTTAAGGGAATATTCAGTCGGTGGATTAAAGATGTTTTTGCATTCACCCCATGGTGAACCCCCAAATGTTACGTATACTGCGATTTTTCCAATCATAGTTCGGACATGCATTTTAACGCATGCACACCCAGGGAAAGGAACCCTTAACGGAACTATTCTCTTTGGAAGATGTTTCTTACAATCATAATGTAATATAACATAACTAGCCAGATACAACTTGTCTGTTCAAGCAACTATGACCCCTACACCTGGTTTCCACGCATACCTTGGTCTATTTTACCGCTCAGGTATTCGGAAACACTCCGCGCCTTCGGGTCCAAAGGTCGAAGCGAAAAGGTCTGCCATGACAATCGTCTTATAATTCAGCTAGAGTTACATATGTTAAGGAAAATACATAGTCACTTGGACTCAAAAATTTCCTCCTCTATACTCTCAAGTAGGCTGTCTAACGTACAATCCTGTTGGGAATACTTGGCGGCTACTTCTACTTGGTGATATACCAAATTAACGGGAACTTCTTTTCCATCTGACCCTAGAGGTCCGACCCAAGCCATATGATTCGGATCAAGCTTGGTATACTGTGTTTTCACCATGGCCCAGGCTTCTCGTGCACCTTCCTGGTAGGCCAATATCTTCCACAATCGAAAGCGCCACGACGCTCCCTTAAATAGTTGTATAAGCTCCTCCATCTTTCCTGGAGGGGAGGCGGATGGCCATAAGGCTTTGGCAACACATCGCATCGCCTGCCGAGCCTGCTCGTGCACTTGCGACAGCTCTTGTAGCAGATCGCTCGAGAATCCAGACATCTCCTCTTCGGGACGACCGGTCAGCATACCTGCAGACATAACTCTGTCAGTCCCCTCTATCTCTGAATTATTCGAAGGTAAGTTTGATCACATACTGAATATGCCGCCTCGCAGCCTTTTCTTCTCCTTTACGGAGTCAGCCAGTTGGGCTCGCACATCTTTTAGTTCTTCGCCCAGCTGGGTGTTGGAATCCTGGAGTTTGTTCTTCTCCTCCCTGACTCATGTCAACACACGTTCGCCCGCGGCGAGTAGTCTTTGGGACTCTTTCTCACCCGCTTGAGCCGCCTTCAATTGCTCCTCCAGTTGATCTGACGATCCTGTCATGAGATAAGCAATAGCGTTAACATAGCTGGCATATAATTATGTTTTCTCGATGGAGGGAAACCTTACCAGTTGATGCCTTCTTGGATTTCACTAGTTCGACGGTAACAACAGTTAGCTATGTCCGACATTTTTTTAGCTCTTGAGACAACAGGTTGTTCTTCTCCGTAAGCACCTGGTTATACAATGATCCTTAAATCAGTTGTATCAACTACTTTAAGTCTTGGGGGTACTGGTGTATGATTATTAAATTTACACTTACCCGCATATCTTTCAGATGCTGGTCCGTGGCTCTGGCAAGCCCATCCCAAGCAGCTCAGATGTATGCCTCGGCCGAGCTGAAGGCATCAAATGCCTTCTTTGAAAAGCTGGGGTCATGAAGAGACGCCCTCCGACGGCGATGATTCATGCCGCTCTCCACTTCAGAGTTCGTGAACGACATATCATACGAATCCTCTATGGAAGGACAGTTCGGCGACACTCCCGTGTTAGCCCCCGTCCTTAGGGCAGGGTCCGGAACCTAACTAGTCGAGGCACGTCCAGCAGGGTCCCCGGACATAGTCCGACGGACACTTTTCCTGATAGAATGCGGCGAATGGCATCACGATTTGATGTGGCGATCAGAAGATGTATTCTTGAAAAGAAAGACTTACCTCTTTGACGAGGGTTTTGCCGTGTTGTCATTTGCCTTCCTCTTTGAAGATATGTTCGGCGCGGGCGTCGCTCTCCTCGGAGACGTTTCTGGTGCACGTTGTGGCGTCGAGCGCCTCCCCTTTGGATCACGTAATAGTGTGGTGGGTTAGGCATAGTAAGGAAACTCTTTTGGAGAAGGTGTCTTTTAAATTACTTACATGTGAAGCAGGGAGGAGGCCGGGGTAATCGGCGTTGATGGGTACTTCCGTACCATCGTAGCTCGTTTGATAGAATACTCCATCCTCGAGCTCCACAAATATGTCCGGATCTTCTTCGAATCCGGGGTCAAGGTCCCGGTTGTGACCCTCTGGCTGGGGGGCGGGGCTATGGATCCCCTCGATAGCCTTCCGCCATTCCTATAGCAAGTGGATAGGTTACTGTCCATCGAAAATGATTCAGGAAGAGGAGTAAAATAGTGGGATTAGAGCTTACCCAGCCAGGAGGATTATACATGGAAAATCCATCTCGACATTGGAGACGAGTGAACTCCGCCTTCTCCCCTTTGTACAGTTCGGCCAATATTTTGGCCAAAGCGGTGGTGGTTTTCGGACCCTTCCGACCGAAGTGTGAGGCGTCATCCTCCCCATTATTGTGCCACATGGGAAGCCCTCTGTATTGGAGTGGTTAGACCCCCCGCACTATGGAGATCACCATTACCTCTATTATTGACAATCCGGACTGGGCGAGCATCTTAATCTTGCCCATCAACTGACTGACTTCTGCGCTATCCTCCTCCTCAAGGCTCCGAGGATGCAAGTTGTGGCATTTCTTCAACGGAGCGCTTGCAAATTCGGGAGGCCCATTCGGACTGGGTCAGGAAGAGCGACGTCGTCAATATAGAACCAGTCGGAAGGCCACTCTTTAGAAGCTTTCTTCAGCGTGCCGGACAGGTATCCGGTCCCGGCGATACGCCACACTTTTGGCTCCTCCCACTTCGAATATTAACCCCCTTGATTACGAGGGACGAGGCAGAACAATTTTCTCCACAATTCAAAATGGGCCTCGCAGCCTAGGAATAGCTCGCATAGAGCAACATAACCCGCGATGTGCAGGAGGGAGGCGGGAGTGAAACTGTGCAGTTGGAGGCCATAATACTCCAGAAGTCCTCATAGGAAGGGATGGATTGGAAATCCTGCGCCTATTAGCAAGAAGGGAACAAAGCATACTCGTTCCCCCTGGACGGATTGGGGAAGTTCTTCACCTGAACCCCGCCATTGAAGGATGCCATCCCTGCTCGGACGGGGACTAGATCCACGGGCGGAAGAAAGCCCTGTTTTTGCAGCTTCGACAGCTGATTGTGAGATACGGAGCATCTCACCCAATCACCCTTTTCGGAGCCGTAGGGACGAGAGGAAGAGCTGGGAGCGTTAGCCATCTTGGGGTAGTTCCGCTTAAGCAAGCTCTGAGGATTTTTTTTTTCGGGGTGTGGAATGGATCTGAGATTTATTCTCTTTAAATAAGCGCCTCTCTTATACGGTCAGGGTGGTATGTGCAAAAATACCCCAAACTCTCTATTCACTCGGCACGTGGAAGCTGAAGTCAGGAAGGCGTGGAAGCCGAGGGATACAACATTAAATGGAAAGCCGAATACATCACTATGAAGTCATCAGAGGAGGAACCGGCCTTGCAATGCCGAAGACTATTTACGCGCCGAACACCTCGTCATTGAAGCCTGGTCCGGGGGCTACTGACGGAGTCCTGGACTAAGGGGTCCTCGGGCGTCCGACCTATTAGACATGGGTCGGACTGATGGGATGTGAAGATACAAAGACCGAAGACTCTACCCGTGTCCGGATGGGACTCTCCTTGGCGTGGAAGGCAAACTTGGCGACCAAATATGAAGATTCCTTTCTCTGTAACCGACCTTATGTAACCCTAGATCCCTCCGGTGTCTATATAAACCAGAGGGCTAGGTCCATAGACATATCTCCTCATAATCATAGTCAGACAGGCTAGACTTTTAGGGTTTAGCCATTACGATCTCGTGGTAGATCAATTCTTGTAATACTCATATTCATCAAGATCAATCAAGCAGGAAGTAGGGTATTACCTCCATAGAGAGGGCATGAATGGGTAAACATTGTGTCTCCTGTCTCTTGTTACCATCGACCTTAGATGCACAGTTCGGGACCCACTACCCGAGATCCGCCGGTTTTGACACCGACAAGGAGATCAGTCCAACCAACGCAACTGAAGCGACATACGAGGTATCAGAATAATTCTATGTTTTTTGTGTTCATTGGATTTCTGGATTGTTAGCGCAAGTGATGCGTTCTGTTTTTCCCTATTCAGTCCAAGTGGGAAAGCAAAAGTAAGCATGGTCTGCTTAGAAGTTGTGTTTGAAACCCATTTTTAATAGTGAAACAAGTAAATCAGTGTGGTAATGCTTTATTGTTATAGTTCTTAAGTGACTGAAATTTTGACCATGTGTTTAGAGTTAAGAAACTACATAAGTTGCATGCTGTATTGATCAACTTGTCCTGCTGAAGTTCATTGGCTTCTTAAATTTCTGATATAAACAACCTGGTACCTGCCCATCTCTGCATGTATTTTATTTGGGATGTAAGTCTCTCTATAGATCATCTATGAGTAATGCAATTGGATGAGGTTGCTAGGAAGATTTTTAGTTCACCTTTAATGTGATTTGCACTTCACATTTACAGAGCCAAATCCTGGCATGCCCAGCCGCTGCTGGTGAACCCCGCCTCCATCAGCTCCACTTCATCGGAGCTGTCAGTCCACAGGAGTAGGGATAGCGTCCCCATGCCTCCCCCCGGGTGCCCATCCACTGTCTGTTGAAATGCCTACAAGGATTATAACTACTATTTTTCAATCTTTCTCTTCTTTTTTGAACTGAAGCTAAACTCCTATACTACTATCTTATCTGCTAAAAATGAAGACACCGTCTCAAATGTGTGGAAAAGAATTGCATTGTATTTTGTGCTTCTGAATTGCTCAAATGTTTATTCGCTGCTGTTCATATTCGCATGTGTAAAAAAGTGATGTAAATTATGTGGCTAGTGTAGTTCAGAACAAATGTGGAGATGAAACAAATCTGAAGTTCACTTTTCAGGAACTTTGCGTGCAACACCTACGACAGTTCAAAACTTGGGGCACGTTCAGTACAAAAAACTATAATTTGTGCATGTCATATGTTTGTGGAAAATGTCTATGCAAGGACACAAATAGTGTACATATATATAGTGTCAGTACTTGAAAAGAAGAACAAAAGTTCAGTCTCAAAACTTTAAAAAGTTTAGTACATATATGTTCACAAATCCTGCTTAGTAAGTACCTCAATTGACCCTAATTTTCAGATACTAGGACACATCATGGTCTTTAGCTATCACATCTCATTTTCGTTTGGGTTAGTTTGTTGAGCAGTACAGGCAAGCATGGCCACCACCAATGCACTGTGTGGTCAATGGCGATGTAATCCAACTCAAACCAACACCTTGGCCGTCCTTCCGTTGCTTGCCAACGGGTGTGTACTTTAGAAAGTTCCTAGCAATGGTAACAAGCTGTTCAATGTGGGGTTCATGCAACATATAATGCAAGTAGACAGGCACATGAAGAAAGGTACTTTATTAGATTCAGTTCTCTCATTGTGCTCGTGTATTTCAAGCCTCTAAGTTGCATTGCAAACGACCAATAGTACGATTTTTCCAATGCTTTTATTGGAATTTTCAATGTATGGTTGCATTTCTTTTGCACCTCCTCACTGATAGAAGAACCTCGCTGCTACTCCATGGTGGGAAAGGTTTGACATGTATGTCACTACATAGTATCACAAATATCCTAGCTAATAGTTCATGATTTTCTCTCTTTTTCCTATGTGTCTCAGTGTGTTCCCCCTTCCTCTTTTCATATAGCATATCCTGAACACAAAATGCTTTTAGAAAAATGTATGGCGCAAGTTCAAGTATAACTGTTGGAGGAGTTCAAAAATCTGGACAATTTAAGCTCAACCCAATTTCAAGAACTGTGTCCTTCATAAATGAACAGTAGAGATGCACATTGTTGTGTAGTACATGTGTCCATTGATGTGTATGAATCCCTCCAGTTCTCTTTGATTCCTATAGGTGCTTCAATGTGTCGAGCGACAGCAGCCCTTCCTCCCTAATGGTTGCCCATGCAAGGAGGATACATGGACGCTACAGTAGTGGAGTCAATAGCATGTACAAGCTAGCTGAGGAAAATGTATTGTCATGTAGCTTTGGTCTTTACCATTGTGGTTTGCTGATATTTTTTCCTTGTGTTATTACATGGGAAAATGAAAAAGAAAGGGGCTTTCTTTTTTGCAAATCAATAAAAGAAAAGACTTGACCACGGGCTGGATTCGATGCTTGCGGCGCCCACACCACCATCTTCGTCTCTCTGCCTACTGCATACGGTGTCGGTCCAGGTACACACTGCTCGCATCTCTCCTCATTGGCTCCCAGCGGTGAAGATCTCCATGCTTCCTGTTTGAATTTTCAGTTAATTTTTAATTGAACTTGTACTGCTATTGATTCAGACCTGAGGGAAGAAGGTAGAACCTCTTTCTTGTTGGCAGTAATTTTGCTCTCTCATCTCCATCTTCCTTTGTCACTCAAAAAAATTAGTGGCCAGTGCATAAATTGTGTATTTGTTAGATTGCTCTGCATGCAAAGTGTAGAGATTCTAAAATTTTAAAAAGAAAACATACAATGATACAAATATTATGGTGTTCTCTAGTTAGTAGTTCACCTTTGCTAAGTATAGCAAATTCTCTAGTTATTTTTAGCATAGCATGTCTAAAATGTAGAAGTAGTGCCAAAAAATGGCATTATGTTATGCATATAAAAGCTTTATAGAAATGCACAAATTGTTGTGTTTTTTGGTAACTCACAGCTGTGTGTAGCTCTTGTATGTCTTCGGAATACTTATGCATACTGTCGTTTGGTACATATATTCAGTACAATTTGGAAGGCCAGGAAGTTCTACCGCTGGCATACACCAAGTTCAGAGACGTTGCACGGAGTGAGCCGCCGCCGCCATAAAAATGGTTTATTATCATACTATTTTTTGGTACTTATGCATATGGTTGCAGAAGTGAAATTTGTTGGGTGCATGTGTGCAGAAAAATCATCAGTTGGGTTTCCAAAAATTCTGGAAGTTTGTTTTGATTCTATAAAATTCTGGAAGTTTCTCGTGTGTGCTGCTACAAATCTGAAGTATTTGTCTAGACATTCTAGTACTGATACAATCGCCTAAAATAAGTTCAAGAAAAAATTAGTAAGTTTGGTGCGTGTGTTGCCTGTGTTGCTACAAATCTAAAGTTCTTCTCGAGCCATTCTAGTACTGATGTCTCTTCTAGTCTGTAGTGGAGGGAATAATTTCATGCTCATTCTTTCCATAGTATGAAGCTCATTTATAGTTTCTTTTCTCATTCTTTTATTTAAGAAAATGTTTATTGACCTTGAAGCATAAACCTCTCGGCAATGTAACATTCTGCTGATATTTTAATAATCGGTAAGCTGTTGTGGTGGGACAAGGTCATCATCTTGAGGAGGTTAGTGAGGTCAGTGATACCATGAACGCTGAAACAATGGCCTTACACCAGGCTGTATCTATAACTTGGGCACTGGGATGCGGGCTGGTGCTGCTCTAGGTAGTAATACATGTACTGAGTGATACACAAGTTTGGTTTTTTTACAGAAATTGAACTCCAGGATATGAAGTTTGATGGATGTGGAGATTCTTTTGACCTTGAACCCTATAGAAATTCAACTTTTGATTAAGTTTCAGTTCATCTTTAGCTTAGTTCATCAACTTTAATTTTCAGAAATATCGATTGTACTATATTACTTTTAAAGGGGGGTTCATGTTTGGCTAGATTCAACAGTTCATTTCCTATTTATTTATAGGTTCATACGCCAGTAAGGTTTGGTGGTACAATTTTTAAAACTGTAGTTGTTCGGCAAAAAGGTTCACTACCCCAGGTAGGGGATTTTCAATCAGTAATGAAGCTGTTCTGGAGAAGCAAATATTCAGTGTTCATGATGTCCAAATTCCAGTGATATGCCATTATATATTATTGTCATTGATCAAGTCATTTGCTGCATTTTTTCCATGTCTCAGTGTACAAGAGCTGCTAGTCAGTAGACTATAAGTTTTAGTCTGTAAGGGCTAGCTGTTCTACACCGTGCACACACATGACCTAGGTGCAACCTATTTAATTGATTGATGTTTTCATTTTTTGAACAAGGAGATGGGCCCAAAAAAGGAGCATGATCGGCTGCTCCTATAGCGTGTAGCTAGACTAGTAGCTCTTCAATGTTACATTTGGTACAAGAAGTACATGTATTCATGTGGGTGCTTGAAAAGTTCTGTACAAAAATAGGCTGATGATTTTTGTGCTATGGTTAATATGATTTATGTACATGTATTATATGTGTGGAAACAATTTCTGTCAGATGATGAAAGGAAAAATGGTTTGAATTAAAAATATTGATCAGTACGAGTTAAAAACGGTGGTCCGTTCGGAATAAAAGAAATGGCAGAAATTCAAATTGTAAATGTTCAAGCAAAAATAGAAACCCCATGGAAATTCAAATCGGAAAAGTACAACTCGTAAAATGAGAGAAGTTCAGAACATTGTTGTAAAAAAATGTTGATTTTAAAAACATTTTCTTTTTGAAAAACAAACAAAACATTTTCTTTTTGAAAAAAGTATCATTTAGTTCGACGATATATGTAAGTACAAGGGCAATGCTACTGTAAACCATTGAAACTTTAAGAGGAAAACCTTACCCAAAAAACAAAGTAAAATTTCAATCTGTGAAAACATGCTTAGTACAAATCCATACAGAGATCAGTTCGAGTACTTTGTTTCCGGAACGGAAAAAATAATACTACAAGCTTCACCGTATTCAAAATTACTCTGTGAATAATACATCAGTACAAACACACACAAAAAATCAGTAGAAGTACTTTATTTTTTCTGACGAGCAAACAACACGATGGGTCTCACCGTATTTCAAATTACTATTCAACGGTTGCAAAGTTGGAAAGAGTTAAATCTGACTAAGTTTTGCATTTTCGATATCTTTCTAACAGTATATTATTTGCCCCATTTCGACAAACTTTTAAAAAAAATGCGTTCCAAATCAAATTTAACTGTATTCGAAATCGAGTTTAAATCGTAAGGAATTAGAAAAACATTTCTGTACAAAAAAGTTGCGCATTTTCCATAGCTTTCCAATGCCATATCATTTGCGTCAATCCGATAAACTGTTTGCAAAAACACGCAAAAATATGTTTCGCCCAAAATTTCACAGTTTTTCAAATTATTTTTAAATTGTATAGAATTTGAAAAAAACATTAGATATATGGAAGAAGCGGATTTTCACCAGCTTTCTAACGCCATCTTATTTGCTCAATTCCGACAAACCATTTGAAAATTAAGTCCAAAATACGATTCACATTTTTGATTTTGAAAAAAAATGGTTTTTTCAAAACTATTCTTAAACCGTGATGGTTCCTATATATTTGTAATGTAGATGTCAAGAGCTTTCGAACAATATATTACACGCCCCATTCCGACGAAAAGACAATCAGTTCGACGTGATGAAAATCATCAATACAACCGCCTAACAATCCAAGTAGGGAGACAGAATCATATTCTGATCAATGACAGTAATATATTATGGCATATCACTGGAATTTGGACATCATGAACACTGAATATTTGCTTCTCCACAACAACCTCATTACTGACTGAAAATCCCCTACTTGGGGTAGTGAACCTTTTTGCCGAACAGCTACAATTTTAAAAATTGTACCACCAAACCTTACTGGCGTATGAACCTATAAAGAAATAGGAAATGAACTGCCGAATCCAGCCAAACATGAAATCCCCTTTAAAAGTAATATAGTACATCCTCGATATTTCTGAAAATTAAATTTGATGAACTAAGCTAAAGATGAACTGAAACTTAATCAAAAGTTGAACTCCTATAGGGTTCAAGGTCAAAAGAACCTCCACATCCATCAAACTTCATATCCTGGAGTTCAATTTTGGTGAAAATCAAACTTGTGTATCACTCAGTATATGTATTACTACCCAGAGCAGCACCAGCCTGCATCCCATAGCCCAAGTTATAGATACAGCCTAGTGTAAGGCCATTGTTTCAGCGTGCATGGTATCACTGACCTCACTAACCTCCTCAAGATGATGACCTTGTCCCACCACCACAACTTACCGATTACTAAAATATCAGCAGAATGTTACATTGCCGAGAGGTTTATGCTTCAAGGTCAATAAACATTTTCTTAAATAAAAGAATGAGAAAAGAAACTATAAATGAGCTTCATACTATGGAAAGAATGAGCATAAAATTATTCCCTCCGCTACAGACTAAAAGAGACAGTACTAGAATGACTCGAGAAGAACTTTACATTTGTAGCAGCACACAAACCAAACTTACTGATTTTTCTCTTGAACTTATTTTAGGCGATTGTATCAGTACTGGAATGTCTAGACAAATAGTTCAGATTTGTAGCAGCACACATGATAAACTTCCAGAATTTTATAGAATCAAAACAAACTTCCAGAATTTTTTAAAACTGAACTAACGATTTTTCTGCACATGCACCCTTCAAATTACACTTCTACAACCATATGCATAAGTACCAAAAAACAGTATGCTAATAAACCATTTTTTACGGCGGTGGCGGCTCACTCTGTGCAACGTCTCTGAACTTGGTTTATGCCAGCGGTAGAACTTCCTGGCCTTCCAAATTGTACTGAAGATATGTACCAAACAACAATATGCATAAGTATTCTGAAGACATACAAGAGCTACACACAGCTGTGAGTTACCAAAAAACACAACGGTTTGTGCATTTTTTATAAAGCTTTTATATGCATAACACAATGACATTTTTTGGCACTACTTCTGCATTTTAGACATGCTATGCTAGAAATAACCAGAGAATTTGCTATACTTAGCAAAGGTGAACTACTAACCAGAGAACGACGGAATCTTTATATTGTTGTACGTTTCCTTTTTTAATTTTTAGAATCTCTACACTTTGCATGCAGAGCAATCTAACAAATACACAATTTATGCGTTGGCCGCTAATTTTTTCGATTGACAAAGGAAGATGAAGATGAGAGAGCAAAATTACTGCCAACAAGAGAGAGGTTCTGTCTTCTTCCCCCAGGTCTGAATCAATAGCAGTAAAAGTTCAATTGAAAGTTAACTGAAAATTCAAACGGGAGGCATGGAGATCTTCACCGCTGGGAGCCAATGAGGAGAGATTCGAGCCGTGTGTACCTGGACCGACACCATATGCAGTAGGCAGAGAGCCGAAGATGGTGGTGTGGGCGCTGCAAGCACCGAATCCAGCCCGTGGTCAATTCTTTTCTTTCATTGATTTGCAAAAAGAAAACACCTCTATTTTTTATTTTCCCATGTAATAACACAAGGAAAAAATATCTGCAAACCACAATGGTAAAGACCAAAGCTACATGACAATACATTTTCTTCAGCTAGCTAGTACATGCTACTGACTCCACTACTATAGCGTCCATGTATCCTCCTTGCGTGGGCTACCATTAGGGAGGAAGGGCTGCTGCCGCTCGACACGTTGAACCACCTGTAGGAATCAAAGTGAACTGAAGGGATTCATGCACATCAATTGACACATGTACTACACAACAATGTGCATCTCTACAGTTCATAACAACAAACTAACAAAAAAACAATTTATGAAGGAAACAGTTCTTGAAATTGGGTTAAGCTTAAACTGTTCAGATTTTTGAACTCCTGCAACAGTTATACTTGAACTTGCGCGACACATTTTTCTGAAAGCATTTGGTGTTCAGAATACGCTATATGAAAAGAGGAAGGGGGAACACACTGAGACACATAGGAAAAAGAGAGAAAATCATGAACTATTAGCTAGGATATTTGTGATACTAGGCAGTGACATACATGTCAAACCTTTCCCACCATGAAGTAGCAGCGAGGTTCTTCTATCAGTGAGGAGGTGCAAAAGAAATGCAACTATACATTGATAATTCCAATAAAAGCATTGAAAAAAATCATACTATTCGTCGTTTGCAATGCAACTTAGAGGCTTGAAATACACGAGCACAATGAGAGAACTGAATCAAATAAAGTACCTTTCTTCCTACGTCTGTCTACTTGCATTATATGTTGCACGAACCCCACATTGAACAGCTTGTTACCATTGCTAGGAATTTTCTAAAGTACACACACGTTGCCAAGCAACGGAAGGACGGCCAAGGTGTTGGTCTGAGTTGGATTCCATCGCCCTTGACCACACAGTGTGTTGGTGGTGGCCATGCTTGCATGTACTGCACAACAAACTAACCCAAATGAAAATGAGATGTGATAGCTAAAGACCATGATGTGTCCTAGTATCTCAAAATTAGGGTCAATTGAGGTACTTACTAAGCAGGATTTGTGAAAATTTATGTACTAAACTTTTTAAAGTTTTGAGATTGAACTTTTGTTCTTCTTTTCAAGTACTGACACTATATATATGTACACTGTTTGTGTCCTTGCACAGACATTTTCCACAAACAGATGGCATGCACAAATTATAGTTTTTTTGTACTGAACGTGCCCCAAATTTTGAACTGTCTAGGTGTCGCAATCAAAATTCCTGAAAAGTGAACTTTAGGTTTGTTTCATCTCCACATTTTTTCTGAACTACACTAGCCACATAATTTACATCAACTTTTTTGCACATACGAATATGAACAGCAGCGCATAAACAGTTGAGCAATTCACAAGCACAAAATAGAATGAAATTCTTTGACACACATTTGAGACAGTGTCTTCATTTTCAGCAGAAGAGATAGTAGTATAGGAGTTTAGCTTCAGTTTAAAAAAGAAGAGAAAGCTGGAAAAATAGTAGTTATAATTTTTGTAGGCATTTCAACAAATAGTGGATGGACACCCGGCGGGGAGGCATGGGGATCATGCACTCGATTCTACTTAGACTGTTGTCCGTGTAGAAAATACAGAAAAGGGTCTGTCTAGAACACATCTAGATGTGACATAGTTATGTCACATCTAAGCTGATTTTCACTCTGTTTGTGGTCTATTTTTTTTGTCCTAGTTTTTTGTTTCTTGTTGATGCATTATATACTTGTGGGAGGTTAGATGTGACATCCTTAAAAAACATCTAGATGTGAATTAGACAAACTGTACAGAAAATACATGTAGACTGGGCGCACCGGGATTTGGCCGCTACTGGGGATCCGCTACCCCTACTCCTGTGGACTGACGACTCCGGTGAAGTGGAGCTGATGGAGGCGGGGTTCACGAGTAGTGGCTGGGCGCGCCAAGATTTGGTTCTGTAAAGATGAAGTCCAAATCACATTAAAGGTGAACTAAAAATCTTCCTAGCAAGCTCGTCCAATTGCATTACTCATAACATGATCTATAGAGAGACTTACATCCCAAATAAAATACATGCAGAGATGGGCGGCCCCCAGCTTGTTTATATAAGAAATTTTAAGAAGCCAATGAACTTCAGAATGACAAGTAGATCGATAGAGCATGCAACTTATGTAGTTGCTTAAGTCTAAACACATGGTCAAAATTTCAGTCACTTAAGAACTATAACAATAAAGCATTACCACACAGATTTACTTGTTTCACTATTAAAAATGGGTTTGAAACACAACTTCTAAGCAGACAATGCTTACTTTTGCTCTCCCACTTGGACTGAATAGGGAAAAACAGAACGCGTCACTTGCACTAACAATCCGGAAATCCAATGAACACAAAAAACATAGAATTATTCCGATACCTCGTATGTCGCTTCAGATGTGTCGGTTGGACTGATCTCCTTCTCCCATGTCGGTACACAAAAGGAGGGGTCCTATTTTGTACCCCTTTACTTGTGCGCGGGCAGTTGGAGCCGCGCCTACGGCCACACCTAGTGGGGCAGAGGAAGGAAGTAAAGCCACAAGACAACCAGACAACGTCAAGCCAGAAACACGAAGACCAGAAGGGCGAGGTGAACTCCCACGGCAAGGCCCTTGCCGGCGCGGCCTCCACAGCTCCCTGCCGGGGCAACTTGCCCAACACCAGCAGAGCCGCCACCCTTGAGCCCAAGAGTTCCAACACCATCAACCACTTTGGAACCGAGGCTCGGGAGGCACCTCCATGGTCGCCTACAGATCTTTGTGAAGACCAAGAACATGCAAGACTAGATGATAACCAGAAGACGACAATCCTCGGCAAGATCCTTGCCGAGGATACCCACGAGACCCCCCCCTAGCAAGACCCTTGCCGGGGACGCCCACGACGCCCCGGCAAGACCCTTGCCGAAGACATCCGCGGGGCCGCAGCCAGGCCCACATCTGCCAAGACTCCACCACCATTCCCATGCAGCTGCCAGCCCACCAGCTAGGCGAGCACCTGCGTGGCGACATGCGACCTCTAGGCCAACTCAGCAAGCACATGCGTGGTGGCATGCAGATCTTCGTGAAGACTCTGCCACCACACCAACTCAGCAGCCAGCTGATACGTCTCCAACGTATCTATAATTTTTGATTGCTCCATGCTATGTTATCTACTGTTTTGGGCAATATTTGGCTTTATTATCCACTTTTATATCATTTTTGGGACTAACCTATTAACCGGAGGCCCAGCCTAGATTTGCTGTTTTTTGCCTATTTAAGTGTTTCGAAGAAACGGAATATCGAACGGAGTCGAAACGGAATGAAATCAACTGGAGAAGTTATTTTTGGAAGGAAAGCTACCGGAAAAGCTTGGAGTGCAAGTCAGGAAAGAAGGGAGGTGCCCACGTGGGTGGGGGGCGTGCCCCCTGCCTCGTGGTCCCCCTTTGGTCCACCGACGTGCTTCTTTCACCCATATATACCTACGTACCCTAAAAACATCCATGAGCACGATAGATCAGGAGTTCCGCCTCCAGAAGCCTCCGTAGCCACCGAAAGCCAATATAGACCCATTCCGGCACCCTGCCGGAGGGGGCAATCCTTCTCCTATGGACATCTTCATCATCCCGGTGCTCTCCATGATGAGGAGGGAGTAGTTCTCCCTCGGGGCTGAGGGTATGTACCAATAGCTATGTGTTTGATCTCTCTCTCTCTCTCTCGTGTTCTTGAGATGATACGATCTTGATGTATCACGAGCTTTGCTATTATAGTTGGATCATATGATGTTTCTTCCCCCTCTACTCTCTTGTAATGAATTGAGTTTCCCCTTTGAAGTTATATTATCGGATTGAGTCTTTAAAGATTTGAGAACACTTGATGTATGTCTTGCCGTGCGTATCTATGGTGACAATGGGATACCACGTGATTTACTTGATGTACGTTTTGGTGATCAACTTGCGGGTTCCGCCCATGAACCTATGCATAGGGGTTGGCACACGTTTTCGTCGTGATTCTCCGGTAGAACTTTGGGGCACTCTTTGAGGTGCTTTGTGTTGGTTGAATAGATGAATCTGAGATTGTGTGATGCATATCGTATAATCATACCCACGGATACTTGAGGTGACATTGGAGTATCTAGGTGACATTAGGGTTTTGATTGATTTGTGTCCTAAGGTGTTATTCTAGTACGAACTCTAGGGCTGTTTGTGACACTTATAGGAATAGCCCAACGGATTGGTTGGAAAGAATAACTTTGAGGTGGTTTCGTACCCTACCATGATCTCTTCGTTTGTTCTCCACTATTAGTGACTTTGGAGTGACTCTTTGTTGCATGTTGAGGGATAGTTATATGATCCAATTATGTTATTATTGTTGAGAGGACTTGCGCTAGTGAAAGTATGAACCCTAGGCCTTGTTTCCTAGCATTGCAATACCGTTTACGTTCACTTTTATCATTCGTTACCTTGCTGTTTTTATATTTTCATATTACAAAAACTATTATCTACCATCCATATACCACTTGTATCACCATCTCTTCGCCGAACTAGTGCACCTATACAATTTACCATTGTGTTGGGTGTGTTGGGGACACAAGAGACTCTTTGTTATTTGGTTGCAGGGTTGCTTGAGAGAGACCATCTTCATCCTACGCCTCCTACGGATTGATAAACCTTAGGTCATCCACTTGAGGGAAATTTGCTACTGTCCTACAAACCTCTGCACATGGAGGCCCAACAACATCTACAAGAAGAAGGTTGTGTAGTAGACATCAAGCTCTTTTCTGGCGCCTTTGCTGGGGAGGTGAGTGCTTGATGGTATATCTTTAGATCTTGCAATCGAGTCTTTTAGTTTCTTGTTTTATCACTAGTTTAGTTTATAAAAGAAAATTACAAAAAAATGGAATTAAGTTTGTCTCATACGCTTCATCTTTTTAATATCATTCGTGAGTATGATGGAAAGGATAATCGTGCTCAAGTGCTAGAAGAAGAAATCTATAAAATGTTTGGCACTAAATATTTGAATGATGAGCATGATTGCAATGTTGTTCGTACGAATTCTTTGAATATCCATGACACTAATGATGATTGCACTAGTTATGATGAAAATGTCTCCTATAAACATGTCAATTTTTGTGGAGTGCATTGGGTTTGTAAGTACACACCAAATAGGAAAGATAGATATTGCAAGAGGCATAAGTACTTAGAAACTAAATTGTTGCAAGAAGAGCTAGATGAATGTGCTGAAAATTTATTTTTTCTTAGCCCTACTTGTGAACTTTGCAATGAACGTGGTCATTTTAGTACCCAATGCAAATTGTTTCATGATCGTATTGTGTCCAAAAATTGTGATGACTTGATTTCCCTTGCACATCATAATGAACTTAGTTTGCTCTTGGGTTATGAAGAAATTAAACGTATAACTAAGGATATTCCAAAATTTGCCCTTGATAAAGTTCTTCATTTTGATCTAGAGAGAATTTATATGTATTGTGCGGTGAATTGCATTGAAAATCCTTATATTGCCAACTACATAAAGAAAAGAAAACAAATAGAAGATGAAGAGAATACTAATGAAAGGGAAGAGGCTTCCCAATATCCTCCTATTATTTCTTATGATGAATCAGGTAACGAGGAGGAGCCTCCTATTCAACCAATCTCATTAATAAGGAGCTCCAAAAAGAGGATTAAACCCACACATGATGTGGTGAAGAAGAAGAAAAGAAAAAGGAAGAGAGGTAAAAATATAGCTCTCCTAAATAATGCTGCTCCTATTACTATTGTGCCTCATGAAAATATAATTATGGAAGATAATGATACTTCTTATAATCTTGAAAATCTTTTTGGCACTTGCTTGGAAGAATATGATAATTGCTATACTATTGGTGCTATCCATACTATTGATGATCAAAGTGATTATGCTTATGATATGAAAAGGCCCAAGCTTGGGGATGTTATGTTTGATGAAGATGATGTTTTTGAGGATATATTTGCTGCAATTAATGTTTGTCCCAAGCTTGGGGAAGCTATGTTTAATGAAGATGATATTTTTAGTCTCTGATACGTCCATTTTGCATCATGCTTTTATATCGATATTTATCGCATCATGGATTGTTATTTCACTTTATGTCACAATACTTATGGCTATTCTCTCTTATTTTACAAGGTTTACATAAAGAGGGAGAATGCCGGCAGCTGGAATTCTGGTCTGGAGAAGGAGCAAATATTAGAGACCTATTCTGCGCAACTCCAAAAGTCCTGAAACTCCACGGAACGTCTTAAAAGAAATAAAGAAAAATCCACGACAAAGATGAAGGCCGGGGGGCCCACACCCTGCTCACGAGGGTGGGGGGCGCCCCCCTAGGGCGCGCCCCCTATCTCGTGGGCCCCCTGGTGGCTCTCCGATGCCCATCTTCTCCTATATGAGGTATTTCGATGAGAAAAAAATAAGGAGGAACTTTTTGGGACGAGACTCCGCCGCCACGAGGCGGAACCTTGGCGGATCCAATCTAGAGCTCCGTCAGAGCTGTTCTGCCAGGGATACTTCCCTCCCGGAGGGGGAAATCATCACCATCGTCATCACCAATGCTCCTCTCATCGGGAGAGGGCAATCTCCATTAACATCTTCACCAGCACCATCTCATCTCCAAACCCTAGTTCATCTCTTGTATCCAATTCTTGTCTCAATGTCCGGGATTGGTGCTAGTAGGTTGCTAGTAGTGTTGATTACTCCTTGTATTTGATGCTAGTTGGTTTAATTGGTGGAAGATCATATGTTCAGATCCTATATGCATATTATTACCCCTCTGATTATGAACATGAATATGCTTTCTGAGTAATTACGTTCATTCCTGAGGACAAGGGAGAAGTCTTGCTATGAGTAGTCATGTGAATTTGGTATTCGTTTGATATTTTGATAAGATGTATGTTGTCTAGCCTCTAGTGGTGTTATATGAACGTCGACTACATAACACTTCACCATTATTTGGGCCTAGAGGAAGGCATTGGGAAGTAATAAGTAGATGATGGGTTGCTAGAGTGACAGAAGCTTACACCCTAGTTTATGCGTTGCTTCGTAAGGGGCTGATTTGGATCCGTATGTTTCATGCTATGGTTATGTTTACCTTAATATTTTTGTTGTAGTTGCAGATGCTTGCAATAGAGGTTAATCATAAATGGGATGCTTGTTCAAGTAAGAATAGCACCCAATCATCGGTCCACCCACATATCAAATTATCAAAGAATCGAACGCGAATCATATGAACGTGATGAAAACTAGCTTGACTATATTCCCATGTGTCCTCGGGAGCGCTTTTCCTATTATAAGAGTTTGTTCCGGCTTGTCCTTTGTTACAAAAGGATTGGGCCACCTTGCTACACTTTATTTACTTTTGTTACTTGTTGTTCGTTACAATTTATCCTATCACAAAACTATCTGTTACCACTTATTTCAGTACTTGCAGAGAATACCTTGCTGAAAACCACTTATCGTTTCCTTCTGCTCCTCGTTGGGTTTGACACTCTTACTTATCGAAAGGACTACGATAGATCCCCTATACTTGTGGGTCATCAAGACTCTTTTCTGGCATCGTTGCCGGGGAGTGTAGCACCTTTGGTAGGTGGAATTTGGTAAGGAAAAATTTATATAGTGTGCTGAAATTTACTGTCACTTGTTACTATGGAAAGTAATTCTCCGAGGGGCTTGTTCGGTGTATCTTCACCCTGTCCAGTAGAGCAAAGAGTTGCTCCTCAACCTACTGAACCTATTGAAAATGAAACTCCTTTTGAATTTCCTGTGGCTATGATGGAAAAACTGCTAGCTAACCCTTTTCCAGGAGATGGAACAAAGCATCCCGATGAGCACTTAATATATGTGGATGAAGTTTGTGGATTATTTAAGCTTGCAGGTATACCCGATGATGTTCCTAAGAAGAAGGTCTTCCCTTTATATTTGAAGGGAGACAAATTGATATGGTATAGGCTATGTGATGATATGAGATTCTGGGACTATAAAAGATTGAAGTTGGAATTTCATCAAAAGTATTACCCTATGCATCTTGTTCATCGTGATCGCAATTACATATATAATTTCTGGCCTCGCGAAGGAGAAAGCATCTCTCAAGCTTGGGGGAGGCTTAAATCAATGTTATATTCACGCCCCAATCATGAGCTTCTGAGAGAAATAATTATGCAAAGTTTTTATGCTCGGCTTTCTGAAAACAATCGCAACATGCTCGATACTTCTTGTGTTGGCTCTTTTATGATGAAGACTATTGAATTCAGATGGAATTTATTGGATAGAATTAAACGCAACTCTGAAGATTGGGACCTCGATGAAGGTAAGGAGTCAGGTATGACACCTAAGTTTGATTGTGTGAAATCTTTCATGGATACCGATATTTTCCGTAAGTTTAGCACTAAATATGGACTTGACTCTGAGATAGTAGCTTCTTTCTGTGAATCTTTTGCTACTTATGTTGATCTCCCTAAGGAGAAGTGGTTTAAATATCATCCTCCCATAGAAGTAAAAGTAGCTGCACCTATTAAAGTTGAAGAAAAGACTGTCACTTATAATGATCCTATTGTTCCTACTTCTTATGTTGAGAAACCACCTTTCCCTGTTAGAATAAAGGATCATGCTAAAGCTTCAACTGTTGTTCGTAAAAGCAATATTAGAACTTCTACACCTCCTGAGCAAGTTAAAGTAGAACCTAATATTGCTATTGTTAAAGATCTATTGTCTAATAATATTGATGGGCATGTTATTCAGTTCTAAGGTGAAACTGCTAGAATTGCTAAACCTTGTGCTAAAGATAAACATAGACCCGTGGTAGGCGTGCCTATTATTTCTGTTAAAATAGGGGATCATTGTTATCATGGCTGATGTGATATGGGTGCTAGTGCTAGTGTTATACCGCATAATTTATATGAAGAAATTAAGAATGAAATTGCACCTGCTGAGTTAGAAGATATTGATGTCACAATTAAACTTGCCAATAGAGATACTATTTCAGCAATGGGAATTGTTAGAGATGTTGAAGTCTTGTGTGGGAAAACTAAATATTCTGCTGATTTTCTTGTTCTTGGTTCCCCACAAGATACTGTCAATGCTACCATAGACTGCACAAAGAATGTTGTTACTGTTGGCTTGGATGATATGGTTCATGAGTTTAATTTCTCTAAATTTAGTAAACAACATCATGAGGAAGAATTACCTAGTAAGGATGAAATTATTGGTCTTGCTTCTATTGCCGTACCTCCTAGTGATCCTTTAGAACACTATTTGCTAGACCATGAAAATGATTCATAAATGAAAGAAGGGAAATAGATGAAGTATTCTTTAAACATGAACCTGTTCTGAAACACAACTTGCCTGTTGAAATCTTAGGGGATCCTCCTCCACCCAAGGGTGATCCCGTGTTCGAGCTTAAACCTTTTCCTAATAATCTTAAATATGCTTATCTTGATGAAAAGAAGATATATCCTGTTATTATTAGTGCTAACCTTTCAGAGCATGAAGAAGAAAGATTATTGAAAACTCTGAAGAAGCATCATGCTACTATTGGATATACTCTTGATGATCTTAAGGGCATTAGTCCCACTCTATGTCAACATAAAATAAATTTGGAAGCAGATGTGAAACCAGTTCGTGATCCTCAACGACGTCTGAATCCTAAAATGAAAGAAGTGGTAAGAAAAGAAATACTAAAGCTTCTGGAGGCAGGTATAATCTACCCCGTTGCTGATAGTGAGTGGGTAAGTCCTGTCCATTGTGTCCCTAAGAAGGGAGGTATTACTGTTGTTCCTAATGATAAAGATGAATTGATTCCACAAAGAATTATCATAGGTTATAGGATGGTAATTGATTTCCGCAAATTAAATAAAGCTACTAAGAAAGATCATTACCCCTTACCTTTTATTGATCGAATGCTAGAAAGATTATGCAAACACACACACTATTGCTTTCTAGATGGTTATTCTGGTTTCTCTCAAATACCCGTGTCGGCTAAAGATCAATCAAAGACTACTTTTACATGCCCTTTTGGTACTTTTGCTTATAGATGTATGCCTTTTGGGTTATGTAATTTACATGCCCTTTTGGTACTTTTTCTTATAGATGTATGCCTTTTGGTTTATGTAATGCACCTGCTACCTTTCAAAGATGCATGATGGCTATATTCTCTGACTTTTTGTGAAAAGATTTGTGAGGTTTTCAGGGATGACTTTTCCGTCTATGGTGCCTCTTTTGATGATTGCTTGAGCAATCTTGATCGAGTTTTGCAGAGATGTGAAGAAACTAATCTTGTCTTGAATTGGGAAAAGTGCCACTTTATGGTTAATGAAGGTATTGTCTTGGGGCACAAAGTTTCTGAAAGAGGTATTGAAGTTGATAAAGCCAAGGTTGATGCTATTGAAAAGATGCCATGTCCCAAGGACATCAAAGGTATAAGAAGTTTCCTTGGTCACGCCGGATTTTACAGGAGGTTCATTAAGGACTTCTCAAAAATTTCTCGGCCTCTGACTAATTTATTGCAAAAAGATATACCATTTGTCTTTTATGATGATTGTGTAGAAGCATTTGAAATACTTAAGAAAGCATTAGTCTCTGCACCTATTGTTCAGCCACCTTATTGGAATTTACCCTTTGAAATTATGTGTGATGCTAGTGATTATGCTATACGTGTTGTTCTAGGGCAAAGAGTTGATAAGAAATTAAATGTTATTCATTATGCTAGTAAGACTCTAGACAATGCTCAAAGAAATTATGCTACTACTGAAAAAGAACTTTTAGCAGTTGTATTTGCTTGTGATAAGTTCAGATCTTATATTATTGATTCTAAAGTAACTATTCACACTGATCATGCTGCTATTAAATATCTTATGGAAAAGAAAGATGCTAAACCTAGACTTATTAGATGGGTTCTCTTGCTACAAGAATTTGATTTGAATATTGTTGATAGAAAGGGAGCTGAGAACCCCATTGCAGACAACTTGTCTAGGTTAGAAAATATTCTTGATGACCCACTACCTATAAATGATGACTTTCCTGATGAACAATTAAATGTTATAAGTACTTCCCGTAGTACTCCATGGTATGCTGATTATGCTAATTATATTGTTGCTAAGTTTATACCACCTAGCTTCACATACCAACAGAAAAAAAGTTCTTCTATGATTTGAGAGATTACTTTTGGGATGACCCACATCTTTATAAAGAAGGAGTAGATGGTGTTATTAGACGTTGTGTACCTAAGCATGAACATGAACAGATCCTACGCAAGTGTCATTCCGAGTCTTATGGAGTACACCACGCTGGAGATAGAACTGCACATAAGGTATTGCAATCTGGTTTTTATTGGCCTACTCTCTTCAAGGATGCCCGTAAGTTTGTCTTGTCTTGTCTTGTGATGAATGTCAAAGAATTGGTAATATTAGTAGACGTCAAGAAATGCCTATGAATTATTCTCTTGTTATTGAACCGTTTGATGTTTGGGGCTTTGATTATATGGGACCTTTTCCTGCCTCTAATGGATATACACATATTTTAGTTGTTGTTGATTACGTTACTAAGTGGGTAGAAGCTATTCCAACTAGTAGTGCTGATCATAACACTTCTATTAAAATGCTTAAAGAAGTTATTTTCCCGAGGTTCGGAGTCCCTAGATATTTAATGACTGATGGCGGTTCACACTTTATTCATGGTGCTTTCTGTAAAATGCTTGCTAAATATGATGTTAATCATAGAATTGCATCCCCGTATCACCCACAGTCCAGTGGTCAAGTAGAGTTGAGCAATAGAGAGCTCAAATTAATTTTGCAAAAGAATGTTAATAGGTCTAGAAAGAATTGGTCTAAGAAACTTGATGATGCATTATGGGCTTATAGAACTGCATACAAAAATCCTATGGGTATGTCCCCGTATAAAATGGTCTATGGAAAAGCATGTCACTTACCTCTCGAACTAGAACATAAGGCATATTGGATTATTAAAGAGCTCAACTATGATTTTAAACTTGCCGGTGAAAAGAGGTTATTTGATATTAGCTCACTTGATGAATGGAGAACCCAAGCATATGAAAATGCCAAGTTGTTTAAAGAAAAAGTGAAAAGATGGCATGACAAAAGGATACAAAAGCGTGAGTTTAATGTAGGTGATTATGTATTGCTAGACAACTCTCGTTTAAGATGTTTTGCAGGAAAACTTCTCTCTAAATGGGAAGGCCCCTACGTCATCGAAGAGGTCTATCATTCCGGTGCCATAAAAATCAACAACTTCGAGGGCACGAACCCAAAGGTGGTAAACGGTCAAAGAATTAAACATTATATCTCAGGTAATCCATTAAATGTTGAAACCAATATTATTGAAACCGTAACCCCGGAGGAATACATAAGGGACACTTTCCGGAACGTTTCAGACTCCGAAAAGGAATAGGTGTGTGGTACGGTAAGTAAACCGACTCCAAAACAATTTTTAAGGCAATATTTCTCCGTTTTGGAATATTTAGAAAAATAGAAAAATAAGTAGCAATACGGGAAGGACACGAGGGCCCCACGAGGGTGGTGGGCGCGCCCTACCCCCTGGGCGCGCCCCCTACCTCGTGAGCGCCTCGTGTGCTTTCCGGACTCCGTTTTCTTGCACGATACGTATTTTGGTCGGTAAAAATTCATTATATATTCTCCCGAAGGTTTTGACTCCCGTATCACGTAAACCTCCTCTATTCTTGTTTCGAGCTATTTTCTGTCAGGGTTTCTCAGGCTAGGCATCATGTCGTCTCCCTCCTCCAACAATGGTGACAACGATGCTTGGCTAATGAAGATAGATTTGAAGAGGGAAGAACCCACGAGGGTCAACAAGGATGAAAGGATCAAGAAGGCCACGGAGGATCAAGCTCCAGTAGCAAAAGACACCCTTCAAATTGATCATAACCTTCTTACCCCAACTGAGAACGAAGCTTTCAAGATGATTGAGTTAGCTCGGGTTCAAAACAAGTATCTCATACAAGAAAATATTTTGTTGAAGGAGCATATTGTTGCACTCAAGGGCATTATTCGCAAGCTAGAGGCCTCTTACGCTCGATGTGCGATTATCCATCACCGCCACCTTCTTCACCAACCAAGGAGACATAATCACATGGGTATGGGCACTCCCCTTGGCAACTGCCAAGCTTGGGGGACGTGCCCCGGTATCGTATCACCATCACTTTTACCTTTACCGTTTTTCTTAGTTCGATCCTTTTGATAGTATCTTGATCTAGTGGAATAAAGTTTATGGCATGATCTAGTTTTGAGTTTTGCTTTATGATCCCTCTATGTAATCGAGTCCGTGAGTTATATATAATAAAGATTAGGTTGAGTCAAGGGCTTGATTATTTTTCCATAATCTTGGGTGAATAAAAGAAAGAAGAAACGAATAAAAGAAACAAAAAGTTCATATTGATCTTATTGAGAGTAATGACTTCACATAGAAAGAGTATGATGATTAAAAGTTGTTGGGAGTTGGCAGATATAGCTTTGGTCATTGTTGCAATTAATAGGAAGTAATAAGGAAAGAGAGGTTTCACATATAGATATATTATCATTGACATCTTTTGTGATTGGGAGCACTCATTAAAATATGACATGCTAAAGAGTTGATGTTGGACAAGGAAGACAATGTAATGAGTTATGTCTTTCTTATATCTGAGATAAAGTATGTTGTCATGGTTCCCCTAACTTGTTGAGCTTGCCTTTTCCCCTCATGCTAGCCAAATTCTTAGCACCAAGTAGAAATACTACTTGTGCTTCCAAATATCCCTAAACTAGTTTTGCCATGAGAGTCCATCATATCTACCTATGGATTGAGTAAGATCCTTCAAGTAAGTTGTCATCGGTGCAAAGCAATAAAAATTGCTCTAAATATGTATGATTGATTGGTGTGGGAGAAATAAACTTTATATGATCTTGTGATGTGGAAGTAATAAAAGCAACGGACTGCATAATAAAGGTTCATATCACAAGGGGCAATATAAAGTGACGTTCTTTCGCATTGAGATTTTATACATCCAACCATAAAAGTGCATGGCAACCTCTGCTTCCCTCTGCGAAGGGCATATCCTTTATTATTATATTCTACCTTATGCAAGAGTCATGGTGATCTTCACCTTTTCTTTTTCATTTTGTCCTTTGGCAAGCTCAGCATGTTGGAAAGAACATGATATATATATATATATATATATATATATATATATATATATATATATATATATATATATATATCTAATTGGATGTAGGGGAGCATGAACCATTATTGTTGACATTACCCTTGAGGTAAAAGGTTGTGGGGCAAAACTATAAGCCCCTATCTTTCTCTGTGTCCGACTAAAACTCTGTAACCACAAGTATCGCGTGAGTGTTAGCAATTATGGAGGACTAAATGATAGTTGAGTATGTGGACTTGCTTTTTAGCTCTGACATAGACTCTTTCCGATGTTATGATAAATTGCAATTGCCTCAACGATTGAGATTATAGTTTGTCGGAGCCCAATAAGGTTTATGATTTATACTTTTGCATTGTGAATAGATCATCACTTGAACATAAGTAATCATATGACAAAACCTATATATGTTGTTGTTATAAGAATAATCATGATGCCTTCATGTCGTATTTTATTTTTATCGACGCGTCTACCTTTAAACATGAGGACATATTTATTGTTATCAGCTTTTCGCTTGAGGACAAGCGAGGTCTATGCTTGGGGGAGTTGATATGTCCATTTTGCATCATGCTTTTATATCGATATTTATCACATTATGGACTGCTATTTCACTTTATGTCACAATACTTATGGCTATTCTCTCTTATTTTACAAGGTTTACATAAAGAGGGAGAATGCCGGCAGCTGGAATTCTGGTCTGGCGAAGGAGCAAATATTAGAGACCTATTTTGCGCAACTCCAAAAGTCCTGAAACTCCACGGAACGTCTTAAAAGAAATAAAGAAAAATCCACGCCAAAGATGAAGGCCAGGGGGGCCACACCCTGCTCACGAGGGTGGGGGGCGCCCCCTACGGTGCGCCCCCTATCTCGTGGGCCCCCTGGTGGCTCTCTGATGCCCATCTTCTCCTATATGAGGTCTTTCGATGAGAAAAAAATAAGGAGGAACTTTTTGGGACGAGACTCTGCCGCCACGAGGCAGAACCTTGACGGATCCAATCTAGAGCTCCGACAGAGTTGTTCTGCCGGGGATACTTCCCTCCCGGAGGGGGAAATCATCACCATCGTCATCACCAACGCTCCTCTCATTTGGAGAGGGCAATCTCCATCAACATGTTCACCAGCACCATCTCATCTCCAAACCCTAGTTCATCTCTTGTATCCAATTCTTGTCTCAAAGTCCGGGATTGGTGCTAGTAGGTTGCTAGTAGTGTTGATTACTCCTTGTAGTTGATGCTAGTTGGTTTAATTGGTGGAAGATCATATGTTCAGATCCTATATGCATATTATTACCCCTCTGATTATGAACATGAATATGCTTTGTGAGTAATTATGTTCGTTCCTGAGGACAAGGGAGAAGTCTTGCTATGAGTAGTCATGTGAATTTGGTATTCGTTTGATATTTTGATAAGATGTATGTTGGCTAGCCTCTAGTGGTGTTATGTGAACGTCGACTACGTAACACTTCACCATTATTTGGGCCTAGAGGAAGGCATTGGGAAGTAATAAGTAGATGATGGGTTGCTAGAGTGACAGAAGCTTAAACCCTAGTTTATGCGTTGCTTCGTAAGGGCCTGATTTGGATCCATATGTTTCATGCTATGGTTAGGTTTACCTTAATACTTTTGTTGTAGTTGCGGATGCTTGTAATAGAGGTTAATCATAAGTGGGATGGTTGTTCAAGTAAGAACAGCACCCAAGCACCGGTCCACCCACATATCAAATTATCAAAGTATCGAATGCGAATCATATGAACGTGATGAAAACTAGCTTGACGATATTCCCATGTGTCCTCAGGAGCGCTTTTCCTATTATAAGAGTTTGTTCCGTCTTGTCCTTTGTTACAAAATGATTGGGCCACCTTGCTGCACTTTATTTACTTTTGTTACTTGTTGCTCGTTACAATTTATCCTATCACAAAACTACCTGTTACCACTTATTTCAGTACTTGCAGAGAATACCTTGCTGAAAACCACTTATCATTTCCTTCTGCTCCTCGTTGGGTTCGACACTCGTACTTATCGAAAGGACTACGATAGATTGCCTATACTTGTGGGTCATCAATCTCCCAAGTTTTGATATGCAAATTTATAATGATGATAGCATGCCTCCTACTTATGATAATTATTGTGATGATACATATGCTATAAAAAGTAGTGATGATTATATTTATAAAACTTGTCATGATTATGATTACCCTTTTTTTGAACATCACTCTTTTAATGTGGAAACAATTTATAGTATTCAAGTCTCTTATGATACTCCCACTATTCCGATTGAGAAGAAATTTGCTTATGTGGAGCGTAATAAAATTTTTATGCTTGTAGATCATGAAAAGAATGCTTTAGGTGCTGGTTATATTGTTGGATTCATTCATTATGCTACTGGAAATTATTATGAGGGAGGAACATATGCTTGTAGGAATTGTAATAATATCAAGTTTCCTCACTATGTGCTTAAAGTTTTGAAGTTATGCTTGTCTTACCTTCCTATGCTAGTTGATTATTGTTCCCATAAGTTGTTTGCTCACAAAATCCCTATGCATAGGAAGTGGGTTAGACTTAAATGTGCTAGTCATATTCTTCATGATGCTCTCTTTATGTTTCAATTCTTATCTTCTATATGAGCATCATTGAAATCATCATGCCTAGCTAGGGGCGTTAAACAATAGCGCTTGTTGGGAGGCAACCCAGTTTTATTTTTGTTCCTTGCTTTCTGCTCCTGTTTAGTAATAAATAATTAATATAGACTCTGTTTATATATGCTTTTATGTTTTAATTAGTGTTTGTGCCAAGTAGAACCTTTGGGAAGACTTGGGTGAAGTCTTTATGATCATGCTGTAAAAAACAGAAACTTTAGCGCTCACGAGAATTGCTGCCATTTTTATTTGGAGAGTGCTATTTAGTTAATTCTTTTTTAATATGATTAATAGATATATTCCTCAGGTACATCAATTTATTTGAGAATTTTATGAGTTCCAGAAGTATACGTTTGATCCAGATTACTACAGACTGTCTTGTTTTTAACAGATTCTGTTTTTCGTGTGTTGTTTGCTTATTTTGATGAATCTATGGCTAGTAAAAGAGTTTATAAACCATAGAGAAGTTGGAATACAGTAGGTTTAACACCAATATAAATAAAGAATGAGTTCATTACAGTACCTTGAAGTGGTGATTTATTTTCTTATACTAACGGAGCTTACGAGTTTTCTGTTAAGTTTTGTGTTGTGAAGTTTTCAAGTTTTGGGTAAGGATTCGATGGACTATGAATAAGGAGTGGAAAGAGCCTAAGATTGGGGATGCCCAAGGCACCACAAGGTAATATTCAAGGATAGCCAAGAGCCTATGCTTGGGGATGCCCCGGAAGGCATCCCCTCTTTCGTCTTCATTCATCGGTAACTTTACTTAGAGCTATATTTTTATTCGCCACATGATACGTGTTTTGCTTGGAGCGTCAATTTATTTTGTTAGGATTTGTTTGCTGTTATATATAAATTTTTTTTGCATCTTTAATTTCAATAAAAGTGGCATTGATAGCCTTTACTATGCCTATGTTACAAGTATACATGTTGCTGTTTGAAAACAGAAAGTTTACCGCTGTTGCAATAATTCCCTAGAAAAGTCAGAATGTGATAAAATTTTGAAACCTTTTCCATATTAAGCTCTGATAGATTTACTACAGTGGGAATTTTCTTTCATAATTTTTGTAGCTAGGGAAGTATGGATGTTTCTGCATTCTTTACAGACTGTCCTGTTTAGGCAGATTGCTGTTATGTTTGCATTGTTTGCATATGTTTTCTTCTTTAATGATTCTCTTTGAGGATAGGACTATTAAATATGCAGAGGCATTTAGTATGCAATGTTTTATAATAATTTTAGTGATTTTCTACAGTAGAGTATGATAAGGTTTTTGCAATGGTTTATACTAACTTATCTCACGAGTCCTTGTTGAGTTTTGTGTGGATGAAGCTTTTGAGATTTAGGGAGACCGTGATATGAGAGGAATTAAGGAGACACAAAAGCTCAAGCTTGGGGACGCCCAAGGCATCCCAAGATAATATTTCAAGAAGTCTCGAGCATCTAAGCTTGGGGATGCCCCGGTTGGCATCCCACCTTTCTTCTTCAACAACTATCGGTTAGTTTCGGTTGATCCTAAGTTTTTCCTTATTCACACAATATTTTCCATTCTTAGAATGTCATTTTATTTTGCTTTGCTTGCTGTTTGAATAAAATACAAAGATCTGAAATTCTTAAATGTTAGAGAGTCTTCACATAGTTGCATAATTATTCGACTACTCATTGATCTTCACTTATATCTTTCGGAGTAGTTTGTCATCTGCTCAAGTGATTCACTTATATCTTTTAGAGCATGGTGGTAGTTTCATTTTGAATAAATAGATGAACTCTCATGATTCACTTATATTATTTTGAGAGTTTTATTTTGAATAGATAAACAACATGGTAATTTGCTTAAAATCCTAATACGCTAGGTATACAAGATTAGTAAAAAAATTCATTTAGAGTATTGAATACTAAGAGAAGTTTGATGCTTGATGATTGTTTTGAGATATGGAGGTAATAATATCAAAGTCGTGCTAGTTGAGTAGTTGTGAAATTGAGAAATACTTGTGTTGAAGTTTGCAAGTCCCGTAGCATGCACGTATGGTAAATGTTATGTAACAAATTTGATACATGAGGTGTTATTTGAGTGTCCTCCTTATGAGTGGCGGTCGGGGACGAGCGATGGTCTTTTCCTACCAATATATCCCCCTAGGAGCATGCGGTAGTGCCGAGGTTTTTGATGACTTGTAGATTTTTGCAATAAGTATGTGAGTTCTTTATGACTAATGTTGAGTCCATGGATTATACGCACTCTCACTCTTCCATCCTTGCTAGCCTCTTCGGTACCGTGCATTGCCCTTTCTCACATTGAGAGTTGGTGCAAACTTCGCCGGTGCATCCAAACCCCGTGATATGATACACTCTGTCACACATAAACCTCCTTATATCTTCCGCAAAACAGCCACCATACCTACCTATTATGGCATTTCCATAGCCATTCCGTGATATATTGCCATGCAACTTTCCATCATTCCGTTCATCATGACACATTCATCATTGTCATATTGCTTAGCATGATCATGTAGTTGACATAGTATTTGTGGCAAAGCCACCGTTCATAATTCTTTCATACGTGTCACTCTTGATTCATTGCATATCCTGGTACACCGCCGGAGGCATTCATATAGAGTCATCCTTGTTCTAGTATCGATTTGTAAATAAGTAGAAGTTTGATGATCATCATTATTAGAGCATTGTCCCAAGTGAGGAATACAGAAAAAAGAAGAGAAAGTCCATAATAAAAAGAGAAGGCCCAAAAAAAGAGAAAGGCCATAAAAAAGAGAAGGCCCAAAAATGAGAGAAAAAGAGAGAAGGGACAATGTTACTATCCTTTTACCACACTTGTGCTTCAAAGTAGCACCATTATCTTCATAGTAGAGAGTCTCTCATGTTATCACTTTCATATACTAGTGGGAATTTTTAATTATAGAACTTGGCTTGTATATTCCAACAATGGGCCTCCTCAAGTGACCTAGGTCTTCGTGAGCAAGCAAGTTGGATGCACACCCACTAGTTTCTTTTGTTGAGCTTTCATACATTTATAGCTCTAGTGCATCCGTTGCATGGCAATCCCTACTCCTTTCATTAACATCAATCGGTGGGCATCTCCATAGCCCATTGATTAGCCTCGTTGATGTGAGACTTTCTCCTTTTTGTCTTCTCCACATAACCCCCTCATTATATTCTATTCCACCCATAGTGCTATATCCATGGCTCGCGCTCATGTATTGCGTGAAAGTTTATGAGTTTGATATTACTAAAGTATGAAACAATTGCTTGGCTTGTCATCGGGGTTGTGCATGATGAGAGCATTCTTGTGTGACGAAAATGAAACATGACTAAACTATATGATTTTGTAGGGATGAACTTTCTTTGGCCATGTTATTTTGAGAAGACATAATTGCTTAATTAGTATGCTTGAAGTATTATCATTTTTATGTCAATATGAACTTTTGTCTTGAATCTTATGGATCTGAATATTCATACCACAATTAAGAAGAATTACATTGAAATTATGCCAAGTAGCACTCCGCATCAAAAATTCTGTTTTTATCATTTACCTACTCGAGGACGAGCAGGAATTAAGCTTGGGGATGCTTGATACGTCTCCAACGTGTCTATAATTTCTGATTGCTCCATGCTATGTTATCTACTGTTTTGGGAAATTTTGGGCTTTATAATCCACTTTTATATCATTTTTGGGACTAACCTATTAACCGGAGGCCCAGCCCAGATTTTCTGTTTTTTGCCTATTTCGGTGTTTCGAAGAAAAGGAATATCAAACGGAGTCAAACCGGAATGAAATCAACTGGAGAAGTTATTTTTGGAAGGAAAGCTACCGGAAAAGCTTGGAGTGCAAGTCAGGAAAGAAGGGAGGTGCCCACGAGGGTGGGGGGCGCGCCCACCCCCCTAGGGCGCGCCCCCTGCCGCGTGGCCCCCCCTTCGGTCCACCGACGTGCTTCTTTCACCCATTGTCAGTGTCAAAACAGGCGGATCTCGGGTAGGGGGTCCCGAACTATGCGTCTAGGACAGATGGTAACAGGAGGCAAGGGACACGAAGTTTACCCAGGTTCGGGCCCTCTCGATGGAGGTAAAACCCTACGTCCTGCTTGATTAATATTGATGATATGGGTAGTACAAGAGTAGATCTACGACGAGATCGGAGAGGCTAAACCCTAGAAGCTAGCCTATGGTATGATTGTTGTTTTTTCTATTGTCCTACGGACTAAAACCCTCCGATTTATATAGACACCGGAGAGGGTTAGGGTTACACAAAGTCGGTTACAATGGTAGGAGATCTACATATCCGTATCGCCAAGCTTGCCTTCCACGCCAAGGAAAGTCCCTTCCGGACACGGGACGAAGTCTTCAATCTTGTATCTTCATAGTCCAGGAGTCCGGCTGAAGGTATAGTCCGGCCATTCGGACAGCCCCTAATCCAGGACTCCCTCAGTAGCCCCTGAACCAGGCTTCAATGACGACGAGTCCGGCGCGCAGATTGTCTTCGACATTGCAAGGCGGGTTCCTCCTCCAAGTACTTCATAGAAAATTTTGAACACAAAGATAGTATCCCGCTCTGCAAAATAAGTTTCCACATATTGCCATGGAGAGAATAATATTTACACAAATCTAATCTACTGACGTATTCCGTAGTGTGACACACCATAGCCAAGCCTTTATCCGAGTCGTTTCATTATCCCACCTCAGCGCGTCATGCGAGGCAGTTTCCTTGGCACGTCTTGTTAAAGCAGAGATCGTGTCCCCTTATTCCGGGATTCTCATCAATACGAGCGTGGGTAACCCAACCGTGCCATTGATTACGGCGCTTGGAGATAAGCGAGTTTTACCAGGCTGGTGGGGACATGTAGTTGCGTCCACCCATATAAGGGGATAAAGATCCACATTTTCACCTATGCCTTCTTCGAGCTCCAGCGCCCAAGTCCGCACTCCCCATCTCAACCTTCTCCAGCCATGTCCGGAGCGGGAGGCAAGTGGATGGTCTCCTCCATCACGGAGGGACACATCAAAAAACTGAGGAAGGCCGGATACCTGTCTAGCGACATCGCGTACCGGCTTCCCGAAAAGGGGCAGCTCATCCCCACCCCTAGGCCCCATGAGAGGGTGGTGTTCCTCCCCCATTTCCTCTGCGGACTGGGCTTCCCTCTTCACCCATTTGTCCGGGGGCTCATGTTCTAATATGGCCTGGATTTCCACGATTTGGCCCCGAACTTTGTCCTCAACATCTCGGCGTTTATCGTCGTGTGCGAGGCTTTCCTCTGCATCCGCCCCCATTTCAGCCTATGGCTCAAGACTTTAAATGTCAAGCCGAAGGTGGTGCGCGGCAACCAGGCAGAGTGCGGAGGCGCCATGGTGGGCAAGATGCCCAATGTCTTATGGCTCGAGGGCTCCTTTGTGGAGACCCTGAAGGGGTGGCAATCGGGGTGGTTTTACATCACCGAGCCGCGCGACCCTGAATGGGTCGCAGCCCTCGAGTTTCGATCCGGACCCCCTACGCGGCTCACCTCCTGGAAGGAGACGGGCCTATCATGGGGTAAAAAAGGAGAGCTGACCGGACTCCAAACATGCGTCCAAATCCTGGTGGATAAGAATCTCAGACTTGTCAACGTAGTCCAGGTTATGCTCATCCGCCTGATCCTCCCGTGTCAACAACGGGCTTTCAACCTGTGGGAGTTCGACCCGGCATGGCACCAAAGTCGGAGCAGGCTCTTTGACACGACGTACAAAGATGCCTGGAAGGTGCTTTTAAAGGGCGCCCAGGTCCCCGCATCCGCTACCGAGGATCGCAGATTCAGTACGTAGCGTCACGCTCATGCGGTAAGCTGTTTTTTTTCCTTTTACAGGGTATCAATTTTTCATAATTTGACTCCATGCGGGATCTAAGCTCCCTTACCTTTGACAGGATTGGCAGGAGACGTCCGGACAGATCAACTGTCCAGATCCTTTGCCCTAAGGCCTAGTGGACGCTCGTTTGGTGAAGCTACTGGTTCCGGCACCCCATGTGGTGCCGGAGAAGAGGGCCAAGAAGAAGGCCACGGGGACTCGAAAGAGTGCCCGGCGCCTGGAGGTGTCGGATCCCTCATCCGACGACTCCAAGACGCACTCCTCCCATGAAGACGAGGCGGAAGAAGAGAACCCTCCCCCTCCAGCGGGGGAAGGGAAGAAAAGGAAGGCCGCCCCAACTGGGGAGGCCGAAGGGTCCAAGAAGGGGAAAACCCTTCCTCCGGACTACTCCACCGACGCCGACGATGGCAGAGAGGAGTGGCCGCCCAGGGCCAAGCCCCTGGCCAAATCGTAAGTATCCGGATACCAGAGTAATTCATAGTATTTGTTTGTTGCACAACTTTCCCTTATGTCGAATATGTTTATGCAGCCCACCCAAAGACCGGCTCGACGCATCATCGAGCGGCTCACTGGACTCGTCGGATGTGAACTCGCTTTGGACGGCTTCCTCCCCCCACCCTACGGACGACACCGAAGTGTTGTCCCAATAGGTTCCAAGCCGGGAGGAGGTGGTCCTAGAGGCGCCGCGAGGCAACCTCCCGGACTCCAGGAGTAAAGGGGATGAAACCCTCCAGGGCTCCAAGTTCGGCCCTAGGCCGGACACCGCTCCGGAACCTTCAAAGGTTCCAGAGTCCGGCGGGGGACCTCCTTCCAAGAGGAGCAAGCCCATCGTGCCGGTGACCTCCGTCCAACCGGAGGCGCGGGACAATCTGTTGGAGGCGCTCCAAGGCGCCTCCATCGACGAGGAGCACCGCACCATTATGAGTGCGGTGGTCCAGAAGGTTCAGTCCGCCAAGAGCGGACTAACTGAAGCTTGTACTAGCCTTTAACAGGCTTTAAGGTAAGTAAATAATGTGTAAATAATATTACCGCATAGACAGTAGCCCCTGATGCTCTGTTTGGCGTTTGGGAAGAAAAGCCGAATAGAGGATCAAATAAAATTCACAGGAGTCTAACAAAAAGGAGTCAATATGCGTATGCAGGCTTCTCTGCTTGCGTCCGTCGCACTAACTGCGGAAGTGGACATGCTAAAGCAGAACCTTGAGCGGTCCGAGCAAGAGCTCGGGCGTGCCAAGAAGCAGCTCGAGGACAATGAAGGTAAGAAATACCTTGTTTAAATATATATAAAAAGGTGCAATTGCAAAAAATGACAGGATTATCGTGGCTATTGTAGGGGCCACGTCTGAGGTGGTGACCCTTAAGCAAGCGCTGGTCGAGGCCGAGAAGAGGGCGGCCATGGAGCGCACCGAGTGGGAGAAGTACGAGGCCCAGGTTGGCAAGGTGCAGGAAGAGCTCCAGGTTCTCATGAAAAAACATGAGAGTTTGGAGCTTGACTCAAAAACGCGAGCGTCCGAGCTCGCGGCGGCTATTGAAAATGCCAAGTCTGCCAAGGCCGAATCCCAGAAGACCCACCAGGAGTTGGATGAGGTGAAGAAGATAGCAGCGGGTAAGGCATTCTTTATGCAAAGCAAACACATAAACGTGAGTTACTTGTTACTTACCCGAATCCGGAGCTCTCCAGGAGCGTTCGCAGATCTTCCCCGGCGTGTGTCTGATGCCACCGCATTCTATCGAGCCGAGGAGGGCAGCTCGACAGAGAAGGTGTTCTGGTCTCAGTATGCTGAGGCCGGACACCCCGTGCCCCTGAGTGACCAGCTGAAGCAACTAGTCGAGCTCCACAAGGCGGCCGAACAGGCCATGAAGGGCCTCATAGTTCGGCTATGGCCTGGAGAGGCTCTGCCTGGGAGCTATTTCGGGCTGGTGCGGCGGCTTGTGGAGGACTGTCCAAGGCTCGAAATCATCAAGCGCTCCGTCTGCATTGAAGGTGCCCGTAGGGCCCTTGCCCGTGCGAAAGGACGGCCCACCACTAGGGAAAGAGCATCGCAATCCCGACAATTATTATAAGGATGTTCTGAAGGGTGCCTGCCTTGTGGCGGATGAATGTTCTAGGGATGTAATTTTGAGTGAAACTTTCTTGTTTTGTCCTGTGCGCTGAAAATTTGTTCATATGCGCTAAGCAATTCTGTTGGAATTTAAAATATTACCTTCTGTGCGGCTGTTTATCAATTTTGAGAGATGGCGAGTCGTCGGCTTCTACCCCCGTGCCGCTAGTGCTGGGGTGTTCGGGGATAAGCCGAAGCACTCTTTTTCCCATGTTTGGGTCCTTCGAGGGAGGCGCTCAGCCCAAAGAACAAGGCAATCGGACTATAATGCGTGAACACTCTCACTTAGCCATAGAATTCTATAATTTTAAATTTCGGCGAAGCCCCTGGTATTCAGAAGACCGAGTTCGGGGCGCTATCCACGCCTTGGCCGGACAGAGCCGACTCCTCGCTCTAAGCGGCATAAGTCTTTAGGGACTCGAAAAACCTCTCGAACAGCGACCAGCGCTGGCTTCATCATGACAGTCAGGTTTAGCTTTCTCCACTGAGGTGCTCGACCCAGCTCAACTGGGGCACAATCGCAGTGGTTCTCCTAGTGCTACCTTAGCCGATATAGCGGAATGTAAGGCACCAAAACATAGGAGCCGGGCAAACCCAACTATTGACCCAAGACATGATTCGGAGCCGATGCATATAATGCTATAGGTTCGGGGTGCCGCACTTGTTAAAGTGTTCGGACTTCTCACACCATAATGAGGGGTACTAAAGCCCCTGGCGTATTTTGGCCGTACCAAAGTGTACGGGTGCAACATGTCGTTAAGGAACATATATAAAAAAAGAGTAGTGCGAAAATAGACAAAAGCTATGCATTGTTTATTAAAAAGGGCTGCGATCAAAGCAAAACGATACAAATAATGCGATAAGCAAAAGGTTGGACTATTTAACATGTCCGTTCCAGGGGCAGGCTGCGGAATGGTATGCGAAACAGGTATACTGCTCGTGATAGAGACCACATGGGAGTTCCGTAATGTGGCGTGGCTTTTCTGCTTCCCTGGTTCTTGCATCGTTTGTGCGGCCATTGAACTGCCGAACAGGCCTTTCGAAGAATGGAGTCCTGAAAGTAAGAGAAAATTCAAAAATCGGCAGCCCCTGGTGCGGTTTGAGCCGTGTTTCGGGCGTGCCGTGATGGTGCCCCTCCCCCTGTACCCATGGTATTTCTAGAGCGTAGTTATGTATGCGAAGCACTGGCGTCGCCTTTTTGCGATGGCTGGGGTTGGGGCCGCATTGCTACGCCTGCTCGGATCATGCCAGGCGGTCTTGTTGTAGGTTACTCTGGGCGCGCTTGACTGGCCGGACTGGAGAACTGCCTGGAGAGGCTGCTTTGTACTTCTGCTGCAAGGGCCGCCATGTGCTCCTCCGTTCGGAGGGAGTGTTCGGTGTTTCCATTGACCGTAATTACTCCTCAAGGGCCTGGCATTTTGAGCTTAAGGTATGTGTAGTGCGGTACCGCATTGAACTTGGCGAATGCGGTTCGCCCGAGCAGTGCGTGATAGCCACTGCGGAATGGGACTATGTCGAAGATTAACTCCTCGCTTTGGAAATTATCCGGAGATCCGAAGACCACTTCAAGTGTGACTGAGCCTGTACAGTTGGCCTCTACACCTGGTATTATGCCTTTAAAGGTCGTTTTGGTGGGCTTAATCCTCGAGGGATCTATGCCCATTTTCCGCACTGTATCCTGGTAAAGCAGGTTCAGGCTGCTGCCGGCGTCCATAAGGACTCTAGTGAGATGAAATCCATCAATAATTGGGTCTAGAACCAATGCGGAAAATCTGCCATGACGGATGCTAGTGGGATGGTCCCTTCGATCAAAGGTGATCGGGCAGGAGGACCATGGGTTGAACTTTGGGGCGACTGGCTCTATCGCGTATACGTCCCTTAACGCGCGCTTCTGCTCCCTTTTGGGGACGTGGGTTGCGTATATCATGTTCACCGTCCGCACTTGTGGGGGAAAACCCTTCTGTCCACTGTTGTTCGGCGGCCGGGGCTCCTCGTCGTCGTTGCTATGCAGCCCCTTGTCTTCATTTTTGGCATTTAACTTGCCTACCTGCTTGAACACCCAACAATCCCTGTTGGTGTGATTGGCCGGCTTTTCAGGGTGCCATGTATCTGGCACAAGCGGTCGAGTATTCGGTCCAAACTGGACGGGCCCCTAGGATTCATTTTGAATGGCTTTTTCCGCTGACCGGATTTAGAGCCTCTAAATCCGGCATTAACTGTTGTATCCTCAGCATTGTCGCCGTTAATGCGGCGCTTCTGCTTGTTGCGACGTGACCTGCCACTACTGTCCCTGGTATCCGAATTACCATGGTTCTTGGTCATATTGTTGCTACGAGCAAGCCAACTGTCTTCTCCCGCGCAAAAGCGGGTCATGAGTGTCGTGAGTGCTGCCATAGACTTCGGCTTTTCCTGTCCAAGGTGCCGGGCAAGCCACTCGTCACGGATATTGTGCTTGAAGGCTGCTAGGGCCTCGGCGTCCGGACAATTGACTATTTGATTTTTCTTTGTTAGGAACCATGTCCAGAATTGCCTGGCCGATTCATCTGGCTGCTGAATTACATGACTTAGGTCATCGGCGTCTGGGGGTCGCACATAAGTGCCCTGGAAATTGTCAAGGAACGCGGCTTCCAAGTCCTCCCAACAACTGATTGATCCTGTTGGCAAGCTTTTAAGCCAATGCCGAGCTGGTTCTTTAAGCTTGAGTGGGAGGTATTTGATGGCGTGGAAATCATCGCCGCGGGCCATGTGGATATGAAGGAGATAATCCTCGATCCATACCGCAGGATTTGTTGTGCCGTCATATGATTCGATGTTTACGGGTTTGAAACCCTCGGGGATTTGATGATCCATTACTTCATCTATGAAGCATAGTGGGTGTGCGGCGCCTCTGTACTGGGCTATGTCACGACGTAGCTCCAATGAGTTTTGTCTACTGTGTTCGGCCCTGCCGAATTTGTGGCCGGCGTGACGGTTACTGTCTCGAGTCGTGGGGCGCCCACACGATCCGTAGCTCGATCTTGTTTGCCTTGCCTTGTCCTCCAACATATCTCGCAAGTCCGGTGCATTTTCCCGTGCCTTGGTACGGGGTGCGGCTTGAGTGGAGGGCCGAGAGGCCTCTCTGTCGCGGCCACGAGGTGGGCGATCTGCCGTATCGAGTGCAGGTGATGTAGGTTTAAGTGCTTCCTCCTCTAATCGGGGTAGCAACCTGCGCTTTGGGTAGCTCTTGGAGGGGCGTTCGAGTTTATGCTCTTCGGCCGCAAGGACTTCAGTCCATCTGTCGACTAGCAAATCTTGATCAGCTCTAAGCTGTTGCTGTTTTTTCTTAAGGCTTCTTGCCGTGGCCATAAGCCTGCATTGAAAACGCTCTTGCTCGACGGGATCCTCTGGCACAACGAATTCGTCGTCGTCGAGGCTTGCCTCATCTTCGGAGGGAGGCATATGATTATCGTCCTCGACCTCTCTGTCTGCCGCTCTCTCATGGGGGATGGTTTCTCCATCCTCCTATGCTAAATCTTGCTGGAGGGGGTTTTCTTCAGCACTCTCCAGAGTATTATTATCTTCCGTGCTGGAATCACCGTATTTGTTTTGGCGGGATTTTGAGCAGTGCCGCTGACGCCGGCGCTTAGGCTGTTTCTTGGAGGGGTCATCCTCCGCTGTTCCATCGCCATCTCCTTCTTTTGGGGTGTCCACCATGTATATGTCATATGACGAGGTGGCTTTCCAGGGCCCAGTAGGCGTTGGTTCTTCATCGTCTCCATCATCGGCGTCCATACCGTCGATGTCTTCGGAGTCGAAGTCGAGCATCTCGGTTAAATCGTCGACAGTGGCTACAAAGTGGGTGGTGGGTGGGCTTTGAATTTCTTCATCGTCCGTATCCCAACCTTGTTGACCGTAGTCTGGCCAGGGCTCTCCTGATAAAGAGAGAGACTTCAGTGTCTTCAGAATATTGCCGAAAGGCGAGTGCTTAAAGATGTCTGTGGCAGTAAACTCCATGATCGGCGCCCAATCGGATTTGATCGGTAGGGGCGCGGAGGGTTCAGAGTCCGGAGAGGAGTCCGGCTCCTTGGAGTCACGAGTCTCGCAGAGTGCGGGGCTGGTGTTCAGCTCGATCGCCGTTGGGATCGCAGCCCCCGAGGCAGCGTCCAACCACCCATCCTCGATCGGCGCAGTTGGCTCCGAATTAAGGGTCGAAGCTGATGCGGGTGCGGCCTCCAGGGCATTGTTCGGCGGCAGAGCTAGATCATGCTCGTCGTGACAGTGCGGCGCGCTCGGCAGTGGCTCGAATTCGTCGAAGATCAAGTCCCCGCGGATGTCAGCCGTGTAGTTTAAGCTTCCAAATCTGACCTGACGGCCAGGGGCATAGCTTTCGATCTGCTCTAGATAGCCAAGTGAATTGGCCCGCAGTGCGAAGCCGCCGAAGACGAAGATCTGTCCGGGGAGGAAGGTCTCACCCTGGACTGCATCGCTATTGATGATCGTAGGAGCCATCGGGCCTAACGGCAACGACACACAGGAACTCTCAATGAAAGCACCAATGTTGGTGTCAAAACCTGCGGATCTCGGGTAGGGGGTCCCGAACTGTACGTCTAGGCTGGATGGTAACAGGAGGCAAGGGACACGAAGTTTACCCAGGTTCGGGCCCTCTCGATGGAGGTAAAACCCTACGTCCTGCTTGATTAATATTGATGATATGGGTAGTACAAGAGTAGATCTACCACGAGATCGGAGAGGGTAAACCCTAGAAGCTAGCCTATGGTATGATTGTTGTTTTTTCTGTTGTCCTACGGACTAAAACCCTCCGGTTTATATAGACACCGGAGAGGGTTAGGGTTACACATAGTCGGTTACAATGGTAGGAGATCTACATATCCGTATCGCCAAGCTTGCCTTCCACGCCAAGGAAAGTCCCTTCCAGACACGGGACAAAGTCTTCAATCTTGTATCTTCATAGTCCAGGAGTCCGACTGAAGGTATAGTCCGGCCATCCGGACACCCCCTAATCCAGGACTCCCTCACCCATATATACCTACGTACCCTAAAAACATCCGTGAGCACAATAGATCGGGAGTTCCGCCGCCAGAAGCCTTCGTGGCCACCGAAAGCCAATCTAGACCCGTTCTGGCACCCTGCCGGAGGGGGCAATCCTTCTCCTATGGCCATCTTCATCATCTCGGTGCTCTCCATGACGAGGAGGGAGTAGTTCTCCCTCGGGGCCGAGGGTATGTACCAGTAGCTATGTGTTTGATCTCTCTCTCTCTCTCTCTCTCTCTCTCTCTCTCGTGTTCTTGAGATGATACGATCTTGATGTATCGCGAGCTTTGCTATTATAGTTGGATCCTATGATGCTTCTTCCCCATCTACTCTCTTGTAATGAATTGAGTTTCCCCTTTGAAGTTATCTTATCGGATTGAGTCTTTAAAGGTTGGAGAACACTTGATGTATGTCTTGCCGTGCGTATCTGTGGTGACAATGGGATACCATGTGATTTACTTGATGTATGTTTTGGTGATCAACTTGCGGGTTCCGCCCATGAACCTATGCATAGGGGTTGGCACACGTTTTCGTCGTGATTCTCCGGTAGAACTTTGGGGCACTCTTTGAGGTCCTTTGTGTTAGTTGAATAGATGAATCTGAGATTGTGTGATGCATATCGTATAATCCTACCCACGGATACTTGAGGTGACATTGGAGTATCTAGGTGACATTAGGGTTTTGATTGATTTGTGTCTTAAGGTGTTATTCTAGTACGAACTCTAGGGCTGTTTGTGACACTTATAGGAATAGCCGAACAGATTGATTGGAAAGAATAACTTTGAGGTGGTTTCGTACCCTACCATGATCTCTTCGTTTGTTCTCCGCTATTAGTGACTTTGGAGTGACTCTTTGTTGCATGTTAAGGGATAGTTATATGATCCAATTATGTTATTATTGTTGAGAGGACTTGCACTAGTGAAAGTATGAACCCTAGGCCTTGTTTCCTAGCATTGCAATACCGTTTACGCTCACTTTTATCATTCGTTACCTTGCTGTTTTTATATTTTCAGATTACAAAAACTATTATCTACCATATATATAGCACTTGTATCACCATCTCTTCGCCAAACTAGTGCACCTATACAATTTACCATTGTATTGGGTGTGTTGGGGACACAAGAGACTCTTTGTTATTTGGTTGCAGGGTTGCTTGAGAGAGACCATCTTCATCCTACGCTTCCTACGGATTGATAAACCTTAGGTCATCCACTTGAGGAAAATTTGCGACTGTCCTACAAACCTCTGCACTTGGAGCCCAACAACATCTACAAGAAGAAGGTTGTGTAGTAGACATCACCAGCCAGCCAGCGTGGCGCTACACGCCTCTTCAGTTCAGATGCGTGTCCAAGCTAGGTGAGGCGGCGACAGCTGGGATGAGCTTCCTTGACATCCCCGATAAAGCAAGAAGGGCACGTCGGCAGCGCACTAAATGCGTTTGTCCAATGGTGCGAGGAGATAGACTCAATCACTGTATAGCTTTGCGCCTCCTGTATGCCACTGTGGCGGCCCCTTCGACTATAAAAGGAGACCCGTAGTGTACTGAGAGAGGATTCAGATTTTTTGGACCCTGCACACTTTGTAGCTAGTCCAAGAACATCGGATAAACATAAACCAGCAGGAGTAGGGTATTACACATCACTTGTGGCCCGATCCTGGATAATCCCCCTATGTTAATATCTCAATCCCGCTCTTTCCACAGCCCCGCGCCCGCCAACCGTAGCAAAAGGGATTCCTCGTTATCCCATAGGTGCCGTTTCCCTCGACTCTTTCATGGTTTTGGAACAAGCTGTGGAAATATGGTTTTGGAGCTGACGCGTCGACTCTTTCATGGGGATGGCTCGAAGGGAGAAGGCGACGTCGATCAGCTGCCCTCTGGTGCCATCCGCAGCTTTGACAGCCATCCGTGTGGCCCCGAAAAGCTAATTCATGCAAAATTTAGGCTAATTTCATTTATATAAGTCCGCCCTCCTTGAAAGATCTCTTTCCTAGTATGGGAAACCTGCACGCAATGGGACCCTTCCCCTATTGGCAACACCCTTGCTCTGTTTCGAGTCCGCTCAACAGTTCAAGCGGCCGCGTTGAGAATGGCAAGGTGGCCTACCCGCTACCAGCAGCGCTCTTGTCCTGTTTCGAGTCCGCTCGACAGTTCAAGCGGCCACGCTGGGAGCGGGGAGGTGGATTGCCCGGCAGCAAGAGCCCTCCTGGCAGGGTGCTAAGGATCCGTCCTCAAGGCACCACGGCATGGGTTTACGCGCCGACAGCCTTATCTCACCAAGCGTAGGGTGCAAACATAGAAAGAAAGATCTAACAGGAAGATATCATGCTCGATATTAAAGTACTGCAGAGTTATATTACATCAAGTAATCGCGGCAGTTCTAACTTAAGATAAAATTGTCTTGATCTTGAACTCGCAGCGGCAACAAGAAACGGGGTGCCTAGTCCTGGCGCTGGCCCTCACTACAAAAAAATACACTTCCGTGATGATACGTGTTTGTCACAGTAGGTCGCGTCTTTTGTCATGCATGTACATCCATGAAGATTTTATGACAGAATCAAGATAGTCATACCTGCGCTGTCGTAGAAGTGTTCCATGACATTACCAAAATTATCATCACGGAAGTGTCCACTTTCATGACGATAAATCGCGCGTCACAGAAGTGCTTTCGTCAAGGGTGAACGACACGTGGCATCCACCGTAACGGAACGCCGTTAAGCTATCGGGTCGGGTTTTGGATCCGATAACCCGTTAACAGCCCCGACCAATGGGGATTTTCCATGTGTAAAATCATCATTGGCTGGAGGAAACACGTGTCGGCTCATCGTTGGGACAGATGTCATCCGCTCATTGGACCGAAGGCGCCTATGACACGGCGACACGTGCCACGACCCAATAGAGGCCCATTCCTGTGAAAAGGCCGGCCCATTTGACTTGGTCAAAAGGTGGCAGGCCGGCCCACGGAAAGCCTGTTAATAGCCTGTTCGCATATAGCCCATTTATAGCCCGCTAACCCAGGGCCCGTTACACCCTATCTGAATTAGGCCCAGTAGTGTCATCTGGGCCGTCCAATTTGATTTAGCCCGTTTTAACTTCCGGTCCATGTGTGGCCCATGACTTCTTTCGGCACATATGAGGACCTTTGTAACTCTTGGCCCATTAACGGTCCGTGGTGAAACTGGCCCGTAATGAACAATGTATCACTTTATACCCATTAACTGCCCATTATTCCATTGGGCCGTTTCCAGCCCAAGTTATCTTTCGGCCTTCTCAGGGCCCATTGATTCTTGGGCTCATTTGCAGCATTCGGTTACATACGGCCCATTACTGTCATTTTCTTCTTATGGGCCAAATTCAGCCCATCGTTACAGTCGGCCCGTTTGCGGACCATTAATACGTTGGGCTGTTTTCATGTAAAAAACCGTTGGGTTGTTTTCATAGAGTTATGAAATATGGCCTATTAACGGCCCATTATGGTCCACGAATAGTACGGCCCATGATCGGTGAAATGATGATACGCCCCGCAGAAGGCCCATGGATCCTACGACCCATATGAGGCCCATGGATAGTACGGCCCGTAGAAGGCCCATGGATCGTACGACCCGTAGAAGGCCCATGGACCCTACGGCTCGTAGAAGGCCCGTATAGAAGGCCGATGGATCCTACGGCCAGACGAAGGCCCATGGATCATACGGCCTGCAGGAGGCCCATGGTTACAACAGTCTGTGTGTTGCCATGATTATTTTGGCCTAGTTACCAAAATAGGCTATTGTGGCCACTAGGAAAAAACAGAAAAAGAACTGCAGTGACCACAAGCAAACAACTAAACAAGACAATAAGGAAATAAATAAGCAAGCAATTAACACTAGCCTATTACCGCTATTACACATATTACATCCACTAGGAACCAAAGTTCGCCACCAGTGCAAATATAGGGAACAAAGCAGCACATTACATACACTGGCCGTCAAAACTGGCCACTAGTACAAATAAACGCGGCAGCAAAACAAGATCATAACTGAAACAACTTCAGAAGAGCTCAAGAAACGTTATCCTGGGTATCCACCATGCTGGCAATAAGCTTAGCAAGCTGATTAGCTTTGTCCCGTTTCTCGCTAAAATCCTCCAACGCTTGCTGTTGCACCAAAAAGTATGCATCTGAATGCTCCAGGGACTTCCGAAGTCCTTCCGCTTCTTGTCGCAGCACAGGTGATCGATGTCTTTCACCTTGTAGTTGAGACTCAAGGAACCGAACTGATTCAGACAGTGAGTTTGAATAGCTTGTGCAAGCGGTAGTGGCCAGTAACTCGAACACTAAACCAAGACAGGACTTTGGGGTTGTCTCACTGTCTTCAAGATAGTCTTCCTTAGCTGTTTTATCAGCTTTGTTGGAGACCAACAAGGATGTGTCACTATCGTGAACCTTATCTGCATTACTTCCTTTACCATTGCTTAATAAGGCACTCTTCCCCAATATTCTATCAGCATTCTAAAAGAAGAAACAAGCAGACACATAACAAGTTTAGCATGTACTAGTATATGAAACTCATTTCGGTGAACCAGTTCATTAGTAAGGTGGATAGGATTAAATTGCCATGTCTTCTATTGCCAAGTACTAGTACATAATAAAAGCATCAAACAAACATATATCTATGTCCGTTGGTCACTGCATTGTCTTGCCAAATCAAAATAGAGACACGGTTCAAATCATATCAGTTCAAGACAAAGCAGCAGTGAAAGAATACAAAGCGTGGGAAACTACACAGCACAACAAGATTTCAGATGGGTACCACGGGTCTACATGTACAACAACACTATTGGCTCTGTTGTGATGCTCGTAATGTGCATGATATGAAAGTCAACTGTATACACAATTGAAATTGAAATCAACAGAGTTATTGATAAGAGAAAACCTGTTAAAGAAACATGCGCGAACATACCTGATGTGCCATTGGAGTTTCGATTGGATCCTTCAATTTAAAAATAAGTTTGTATGAGTAAATACAGTGATACAAGAGCAAAGCAATCATAGTTAAAAAAGGCGCGCCTAAGCGAGCGCTTTAGAGCACCTAGGCTCTAGGCGTTGGCAAAACGCATTGTGCATAACTACGCATAATCTGTGCATAAGTGCGCATAAGCATGCGCTTTGGTCAGTAAAGCGCAAGGCGGTGGTAAAACGCACAATTAACGCCTAGCGCTTTTTTGAACTATGATAGCAATGGAATCTTAAATTAGAACAATTGTTCTTCAGGTTTAGGCACTTGTTCTACATGAACAGAGTATAGTAAGACGCAAGAATATAATACTTAAAAATAGAAAATGAGCTCATAGACCTTACCACATTCTTGGTTCGGGACCAGTACAGAACAAGGCGTTCCCAGTCATCGTCCAGTAAATGTGTCTCAGGAGAACGTAAGGGAATTTGATGAGTTTCTTTGCCGGTGAAGTACATTTTCTTCAGGTAATTCCGATACTGCCAGCAAGCATTCTTGAAGATAGCAGAGGTATTAGCACAGGTTACCTCATCCCGAGTTTCCAAATCGGTCCTTCTCTATAGAGAAAACTAGGAAAATTTGCTATATTATAACCATCATGGAGGTAGAATGTATGGGATGAAGCAAAGTAATTGCCATCAATAACATTACTTACACATAACTCCTGGACAAACACCTGCAACTGGCATTTTCCTTCATCTTCAGTATAATATTTCCAAGATGGGAAGATACACACATACGATTTAACAACATCAAATGCGATAGATGCTAAACTACGACTAGCTGGCTGTGCTTCCTCCACAGGAATAGGCGTACTAACTGGTGGAGTTGGGGTTCGCTGTGATAGTACTGGCCCTTTGGGCATTGGAGCTGCCTTACTAACTGCTCTTGTTTGGGAGCTCTGTGGTGGAGATGGTGTTGTGTCAACAGGAACTGGGTTACTATCGACTGGGGTTGGGGTTAGATTGGGTGAAGCTGGTTCTCTGTCCATCGCAGCAGGGGTACAATCTGCGAGAGTTTGGGTTATGTGTGGTAGGGCTGGTTCTTGTGCATGTACAACCGGGGTGCTATATCCACCAAGAGGTAGCACTGTTTTATTTGAAGACCGTGTTTTTAGTCCGCTAGATACTGGCATCACCCGCTCCAATTCAAATGGCTGATAAACAGGAAACATAGTTGAATGTACACACATTGTATGAGAGACAGATGTAATAGATAGTGTGGAAAAAAGAGGGCATGAAATAGTTGACATGTATATTGTTTAACTAAAATGGATAGCATGACATAATTTCACATATATGATGTCTATCTAAACTGGATAGCATAGCATAACATAATTCAAAGATACGATGAATAACTAAACAGGATCGCATGACATAATTCACCTACATGTTATCTAAGTAATCAGGATCGCATCATTTAATTCACATATGTGATTTATATGCTAAACATAGGGCATTCGATATGATGTCTGAACTAAGAACATGGTGTTGAATATTGTGTCTATGATGTATAAACTATGCAATGCAAGACACCGTATGCATGAAATGAGCAGTATAACCGTGCCAAGTTAGAGCATACACCTCAGTGGGGGAATAGTACTGGCCATGTGTCTTTGAATCCATCTCTGAGGAGCTATCGGGACCCAACAAGAGATCTGCTTCGACAGGTAGCACTGTCTGCTCTGAAGGCCTTGTTTTCACTCCAGATTTTTCCATTTCCCACCCAAATGGCTGATTCATAGGAAGAGTAGTTTAATGTACAAACATTGTCAACAAATGGAAATGTAATGAAGAAAAGGATGGGCAAGATATCATTCAAATATATGATGCCTGGTTAAACATGATGGCATTGCACATTTCACATATATTATGGCTGGCTAAAAGACACGAGACTGCATAATTCCCTTATATGATATAGAAACTAAACATGTGGCATTACAGAACAAGTCTAAACTAAGCAGATGACATATATGATGTCAAAAGTAGGCAGTGCAAGGCAACATATGCATGATATGACTAACATCATCATGCCAAGGTAGAGCAAACACCTTGGGGGTAGATAGGAGTGGTCAGCGGCGTCTGAATCCGCCTCAGAACAGATATCTTCCTATGGATTACAGTCTGGAGAGGGGTGGGGAGGGTTTGCCATTGAACCCACCATGGAGCGATGTTTACATGACATTGTATTGCCGCGCAAAACTCTTCTCTTTTTATCTACATGTTCAGCATGACTGTGTACAATATCTGACATGCATATGAAAAAATATGGTGAGATTATGTAAGGAGAGCATGCAGAAATTTAGAGTAATGGCAACAACCAGTGGATCGATGTTTTTTTGTTGAACAAAAATAGCCCTAATGGATCGACGTGAATGTATAGTAATAAGTGATGCAACAAGTGTACAACCTCTTTGCCGTAGCCGCGTCGACCTCAACATCATTGGGTTGGTCGCTGAAGCAGTTGAGGCAGAGGTGGCTGTCGGAGGTGTGGAGGAAGATCTGAGGAATCTGTAGACGGTGTCCAGGGCACTGCTCTGTTGTGATGGATCATTCTGTTGTTGGAGCAGCTCCGGTGAGCCGTAATATGTCAAGGCTGAAGCAGCACAAGACGGACATCGTCAATCTCAAGTGGGATTCTAATAGCATCTCCAATAGATGATGTAAAATGGATGTAAAATTAACATCACCAAAAACCACCTGACTACAATAGATGAGGTAAAAACTGTTGACTCTGAACTTAACTGTCGAAACTGAAATTTACTGTGGAATCTGACTGCTACTGTCGAAACTGAATGCAATGGTAGCAGAGAGGCACTTGACATGTAGTTTAGGGAGGGCCTACAGTTCATCTTCAACCTGCACCCCCCTGAGCCGCCAGCCACCACCGGCCGAACTGCCGGCTCCAGCGCCTCCTCGCTGCCCCGAAACAACTCGCCACCGCCGCCCCAGCCAACCCTCTAGGCTCCCACCCTGAACCCTAAGATAGATAGTGGGGTACCTCTCCGCCGAGCCCCCGTCCCCGGTGCGGGTGGTTCTTCCTTAACTCCGGCGAGCCCCCCAACCCCTGAAAATCGATGGACCCAAAAGTCGATTCAGTCGACTGAAGTGTGGCTTAATCGGAGCAGAGCAGCAGCAGCAGCTGGGTGAGCGAGCGATCGAGCGAGAACCGGAGTAGCAGCAGTAGCGTGAGCGAGCGAGCGAGAGCCGGAGCAGCAGCAGCAGATCCTGCTAGTATGGACGCCGCCACCGAAGGGGCCTCGCACTGGGGGATAGCCACTGTGGAGATGTCCCCTGCGGCACCGACATCAAGGTAGCCGCTCCATGGGGGTGCGAGATGGAGCACCGTCAACGCCGGGAGGTCGAGTTAAGGATAAGGTGCGATGCGATCAGTGTACAACCTCTTTTGTGGCACCGAGTAGGCCTCAGCTTCATCCGAGGAGTCGGCGAGGATGCTGCGGTTCCAGTGGAGCATGTTAAGGCGGTGTTGTGGAGATGGAGCAGCTGCGATAGACGAGGCGATCGTCGGAGCAGCTCCTTGGAGGTGGAGGACGGGGCGGCTGAACCAGCGGGACGGCGAGATGGACGATGGATCCTCATCCGGGGAGGTGGATGAGGGACGTCGAGCTGTTGCGGTGGACGACGTCGTCGGGGAAGAGGCTCCGGCTGGGCAGCGGTGACGTGGCAGATGGAGGAGGGTGGGGTTTCACGGCTGGAGCGGAGAGGTTATGGCGGCCTGGGATTTCGAATGGCGAAAAGGGGGTAATGGGAGGGGGTGAAGCATGACTTAGGGACGCGCTTGTCCAAAATGTAGGGTGTGTTACAAAAGTACCCCCCATCGATTTGAACTAGCGGCCCTTTCGGCTCATGGTTATAAGGGGGATTTCGCGTGTCAGGATTTGGCAGCTGGAGGGAGTTTTCACGCGCGTTGTAATTTCGGGATAGCAAGGCGCGGGTTCTGAAGGCGCCAGTTTTGGGAGCACGATATCTGAATTTTCGGGATATAACAAGACACGGGTTGAATTTTAGGGACAAGCCTAACGTGTAGTAATATTGTACTTATACGTACCAAATCAATTCGCACTTCCCTCAACCAAAAAGAAAACGAAAAAAATAAAACTATTCACACCACACAAAGAGAGAGTCTTGCCCCGTTTTACTATACAAATGCTATTCAAAGCTACTCCCTCCTTCCATCTATATAGGGCCTAATGTGTTTTTCGGTGCTAACTTTGACCAAATATTAGAGCAATGATATATGACATGCAACTTACACAAAGCACACCGTTCAATTCGTCTGTGAAAGGTTCTTTCAATGATATAATTTTCACATTGTGCATGTCATGTACTATTAATCTTGTCAATAGTCAACGGCGGTCTTAAAAATCTCATTACGCCCTATATATATGGAAGGAGGGAGTATGAATCCATGTTATGTTTGATTAAAAAATTTCGCTTGCTGTATAATGCATGTAACCTACTCATACCAACATTTTAGTGCATTCCAAATGTCTATACTACCGCTGCAATTCGAACTAAATTTGAATTTGTTTCTCTATTTCAATAAGAATCTACAATCATGATTGTTGCCAACTTCAACCATCATAGTTTCCTTGCTATCCGCCAGATATAAATCGGATGGCCTATAATGTAGGATGGCAGGCACACCATCATCAACAACTCCGTTTTTTTATAAGAGTAGAGATAAAATATATTAAATGTAGTATAACATGTTCATAACCACACCATGTATATCACCGTTATATATATTCACACATGCGTCAGTTTGAAACACTATGATAAATTCTTCAAATATCCGAATTCGCTTTTTATAATGAAGTATATATGATCTCTATTCATCTTTTACACCCACACAACCCTCTTATCTTTGTAGCTAGCACTAACTTTCTCTTGTGCATGCACACGCCCGCATCCCTCTCACCCTCCCTCAGCATTCTCTAGCTCCATCGCGCAAATTCGTCTTTTCACTTTAGGTCGTTCACCCATGGTGTGTGTAGGCCCCCCAGCTCCTTCTTTATGGCACACATCGATCGATATGACTCTCTAGCCAGGTGTGCCTAGCACAAACACAAGCTTCCCCTCTTCTCCTGTCATCGTCCATGCCTCACTCCCACCACTCTTTTCATCATTCTCGTACTCGCACACTCCTCTCCCCTCGATATAGTATGCCTCTCGTACCACCTCCTACATGCATCCCTCTCTCTCTATCCTTCACCTCTTGCCTCATTTGCTTATAACACACACATGCATGTATACCAATCGATCTCCCAACATATACCTATCGACTTTAACTACCCCCCCATCAATCGACGTACCTCACAAGTTATGTCTCTCCTTTCTCTAACAAAGGGTGATTGATCTTCCTATGTAGTTTCGTCTGCTTACCATAGCCACATCACCCCCCTCATCATTCGTGCATGCCTCCTGACCCGTCTCTCACACACACGTGCACAGACAACAAGCAGCCATCTCCTCTCTTATTGATATTGCGGGTGTGCCCTCCGTTTGTCTAGCAAGCCTATCCCACCATTTGTTAGAAGCAACTCCACTACCACCCCCTCCAACACTCTAGCTCTGTCTCTCTCCCAACCTTATTCCTCTCCTGCACATATGCATGGATGCCGATCGATCTCCCTTAATACATGAGGCAAATCGATCTCCTTAATACATGAGGTAGGCCTCTCTCCTCCTCCACACATATACCAGCCATTGTACCTCTATATTTAATTGGGCCTCCCTCTTCCCCCACCACACACTGATAGTCGAGCGCTGCAGGTAGGTATCCATGGCACAAAGACAAACTGCACATGTCCCATCTCACGTTCCAGTAGGCCAGCCACTCTATATCTTTGACGTGGGCACACACAAATTCGATGGCACTCTTTATCGATCGCGCGCGCGCACACACACACACACATCATCCCTCTCTTCGATTCTATGGACACCTCAAGATGCATTTGTATGAGTAGTTTATCTTGTGAGAGAAAAGGTTGAACGAGGGAAGGCCTTATTTGTGAACGTGGAGAGACATGTGGGTATATTTTTGCAAAATTGCCATAGTTTCTTTCCTTCCTATATTGCAGGATGGCATGCACACCATCATCACCAACTCTGTTTTCTACTCCCTCCATCTGAAAATACTTGTCATCAAAATGGATAAAAAGAGATGTATCTAAAACTAAAATACGTCTAGATACATTTCCTTTTATCCATTTTGATGACAAGTATTTCCGAACGGAGGGAGTATTTGTATTTTTAGAGATTTCAACAAGTGACTATGACCGGACCTTACTAACATACTCAAAAAAGTAGTCCATAATTTTGATGTTACCCTCTTTTCTTGGCGGTGCAGTGCCATCTGGATACCTCATAAATAAATAAAGTACTACATGATACTAATATATGATACATGGCGCGGGAGTACTAAGTATTATTAATATAGTTTTGCTAGAACTCATATAGATGGGATATAATTTGGTCTCATTCATCTTTTATAGCCATTGGATGTGATGCTATATAAGATGCGTGTGTGCTGACGTGGGTTGTATTTCTTCTTGTGCAACGAACAGACCACTTCATGTCATGTTTGATAGTCTCAAGTCCTTAAAAGCATACAAGCTCCACATCTCTTCTTGGTTGATTCCTCTATTTATGTCAAAAAATAAGAAACAATGTGAGAGTTAATGCACCACGCCTATGTGTTTACTATTTGGTTTTCGTAAGATGACTTAATACTCACCTAGACGGAGGGAGTATTCGATTTGACAGCGGGCGGCGCTGTTCCCGATACGGCTTTAATGCAGATGAGGGAGGGAGTAGCGGTTCCCAATATGTTGAACAACCAATGCATCCTCCTTCAATTAATGCATGAGGGAAGTAATGGGAGGAGGTCCGGGAAAAGAGGCTGCACGATGTGAATGCAACGCAGTTTGCCCTCATATAAAGGCACCCCTCCATTCCAATGCATCAACCACATCGTACGCACCTAAGCATTTGCCTAAGCACCTACACTAAGCGCAAAAGAGCTCACTCAAGGCCCATGGCGGCGATGCACATGAGCGGCCAGCAACTGCGCCAGATGGTCCACGACACCGGCCTGCGGCATGGTGCCGAGGATCATCTCCAGACGGTGTTGGAGACCGGCTGGTGGATGGCTGCATTCCACGCTAACTATGACTCTCAATTGGACCAGATGATCGTTGCCACCAGCAACAAGTTCACCGTCCTCAAGAAGCTTGCGGACAACATCGTCGTACTCCTCCAACCCGCGCGCTCGGGCTCCTCATTGCCTGCCACCCTAATCGGCCTCCATGGCCGGAACCTCTTTCAAGCACTGGTGGCCCTGCGACTGCCCGCCGACGCCACAAAGAATGTCCACCTGGAGGTCGCGCTCGCCACGAGGCGCCTCACCCTACAAGATTTCGTCGACCTACACATCCACATGTACGAGGAAATCGTGTACATAGGTATCTACAAGGCTAGTGAGGACGCTACGATGTTGGCCTTCCTCAACCGGCTGGAAGCCTTGGATGCCTTTGCTGAGAAGCACCTCGACCTCGCCACAAAATCTGCCACTCCTTAGCCGCCGGTCGGTGGCCCGGCGCACTAAGTTGAGGAGGAGGAGGTCGTATGTCCGTGGATCCATCTTTCTTATTGCCTTCTGTAACCACCACTGCGATCACATCATCGTGGCCTTAATTCTTATTGTGCTGTTGCATTCTCGTTCCAGTCAATACCGACATGTGCGATCCCTTTGCTTAATTATATGCATCACTATAACTAGTACTCCATCCGTCAATTTATAAGTTGTGCTTACCTTTTCCATCAACTTCGTGCAACGCGCGGGCATCTTGCTAGAAACACTAGAATATGTCTATATAATCCGTATGTGATAGTCCATTTGAAATCTCAAAAAAGACAAATATTTAGGTACGGAGGGAGTAATATATTAGGAGTATATGAAAACAATAGTGATTTCTTTCAAGTTTGTGAACAAATACTACTATTCTACTACTTTGGATCCGTCGCAATGCACGTGCACATTACTGGTAAAAGGAAAAAGGCCTGCCGCGTTCGCATCGCACCCCCACATGCTCGGGAATTGGGAGTACAACACGGCCCGTCCGACACGACACATAGCTTAGGGAAGGCGTGTTGCCTAGCATTTTCACTTTCATGTGGGACCGCCGTTGAGCAAACCGACAGCACGCCCGTCGCCGGGTTGGAAAACAGAAACGAGGGGAAGATCTAGCCGTAGCACAAAAGCCAAGAAATTTGGTGTCAGACGGGGCTTGTTGATAGAGTAGGAGCATTCCGTACTAGTACTACTCCTACTAGTACCAAGTTTGGACTCCTAATAGTATATTACTAGTACTACCACTATACAACTAGTAGGTACGTGCACGACACAACATCGTAGGAACAAAAAATGGGAAGATCTTGTTTTGGGTGATTTATCTTTTTTTCAATCAACGTAGTATGAATGATATGATGTGGGGGGCACCCATGAAGCTTATGTAGCTTGGTTGCATGGCTACGGAAGGTTAGAGAAAAATAAACAGATAATGTGTTTAGAGTGCACTCCACTAAATATATATATATATATATATATATATATATATACTTTGGATCCATTGCAAAGGACAGGCACATCTATATCTATACCCCCTATATAGTGTGTGAAAAACTTTGAAAGTTGGTCGTTGGATGAAGCCAATCCGACGGTACAAAGATGGCAAATCCGAGCACTACTGGCCATTGGATATCATCCACCAGATTCCGCCACATGTATAATCTAGAAGACTCCATGGTTGAACTTAATTCATGACTAACTTTGCCACAACTAAGCTTAGGCAAAGTTGTTAGTTCTTCAAAACAAGAGAAACAAGTTTGCAAGCCTAAGGGAATCTTGCCACATTTTTTGTGTGTATGTCATGTGGGGCCTTAGTGTGGCTTGCCTAAGGTGTGGCTTGAACCAAACACTCACCTATGTTAATCAAACCTGCCTAACCTTACATTCCACCAGATTTTGCCACATGTTAGAATCCAGAAAGGTCCACATGTAGAAGCATAATGCACAAACCACCAGAATCTCATGCGTGCAATGCACGTGTACCTTACTAGTACTAGTTAGTAGTAGTAAGAAACAAATTCCAATTTTGGCACGAGCTTGTACTGCGGGAGCACCACAAGGCCTGCCGCAGGAGTTATATTTCCCTCTCGGGGCCCACAGGACCGAACTTCAGTGGCTTAGTGCCCGTCCTATGAGTCAACGTCATGCGGACCTTAAATGCGATTGGCCCACATGTCATTCTCTTGGTGGTGGCGTGGTTCACGACTCACTCGTTCAAGATGAACCGGCCGGTGGTGGCGTGGCCGTGGCGAGGGTGCCACAGCTGGGCCTTGGTGTGTTACGAGGCGTAGATGGCCACACCGGCAGGTACTACCTGTAGTACTCCCTCTGGTCCTTTTTACTCTGCATATTAGGTCTGTCCGAAGTCAATCTCATCCAACTTTGACCAAGTTTATATAAAAACTTATAGACATTCACATAACAACACCAATATCATTAGATTCATCTTGGAATATATTTTCATATTATATTTATTAGATATTATAGATGCTAATAATTTCTAATATAAATTTGGTCAACTTAGCAAAGTTTGACTTTCGGCAAATCCAATGTGCAGAGTAAAAAGGACCAGAGGGAGTACATAAGTACTCCGACTAAGGATTGATGCCCGGGATGAAATGTGTCACAACCGCTGGATGAAAATATGATGGTGCGGGAGTACGGATCGGAGCACAACAGCGGAGCAGGCAAACCGCGTCCAATCGGGTGTGTCTGTTGTAGAAAGTTGATGGTCGCCGCAGTTTGGCTGGCCCGCATGTCTTGCACACAAAGGCAGAGGAGTGGTGGGGCTGAGAGGGATGAGGGGCACGTCGGGGGGATGAGGATCCCCTGACACGAACAATCCTACCATTCTGTCACTGACATGTGGGACCCATAAGCATGGGTCCCACCTGTCAGCGAAGGAAAGGCAGGGCAAGGCAGTGATAGCCACGTCAGAGGATCCATGTCCATGTCGGGGGACGTCGTGACGTGGGTTGGAGCGGCGTCGTGGGAACCGCGTGTGGGTGTGGAAGTGTTAGAAACAAGAAACGTGATGGTCGTCGTGGTTTAACTTCCATGGACAAGCTATCATGTCTGCTGACACATGTATATCAAAACTAGAGTGTTTATATTTCATGCACGTGAACAAGTGTTATTCTACTACTTTGGATCCATTGCAACGCATGGGCCAGCACATTGGTAGTAGTAGTGTCCATCTCTATCTCTAGAGGCCTTCCCTCGTTCATCCTTTTCTCTCACAAGATAAACTACTCATACAAATGCATCTTGATGTTCTGTGGAATGCACGAGGATGTTTCCTTGGGGGTCTCTCCAGCGCGGCGTGGCCGTAGTTGCAAGTTGACGCCCCTTGAGATGTCGACGTTGAGGGGCACTCGGATTTCCTCCGATGAGCAGGTAAGATGAGTTAGATCACGTAGTAAATGCATTCTAAAGACTACTTCTGTGTCCATGTCCTAATTCTCCCCCTGCCCACTGCTTCACAGGTTAGGCTCGGTGCGAGTGGAGATTGGCTTGCATATGTACAGGAGGGTACCAACATCAATTTGCACAACATTTACAACGGTGACACCGTTCCCGTAGAACCTTTGTCCAACATTGGGATCAGCCATGCAACGGGCCACCGCATGAATTGGTACGATGGAACCACGGTGAGATTGAATAAGATAGCACGAACCTTGCACATGGCGCTCAAAGGCGGACCATGCTGTCTGCGGCCGATTTGTTGCCGTACGAGTAGGAAGACGCTGTGCTCCTTTCTAACCGTATCTTCGCGGTGACAAACCAGGTGACTTATTTTGTATGGGACACATCCTACGATATACTCCCTCTCTCCCAGTTTATTTGTTTTGAATCTTTTCGTTTTATAAGTTTCAAATTCAAATTTAGAGCTCCCCATCACATGTTAAGATTACAATGTCCATTAAATCGTTGCGTGCATGTATAGTAAAGAAACAAATCTCGAGTTTGGCACGAGTTCGTGTTGCGGGAGCACCACAAGCCCTGGGGCAGGAGTTACATTTCCCTCTCAGGGCCGTCGGGACTGAGCTTCAGCGCCTTACTACACCTACCTTTGAGTCAATAACATGTGGACCCGATAGGTGACTGGTCCACATGTAATGCTCCCATAGACAGAGGGGCAGTGGGGCCAAGAGGGGTGAGCCGCAGGTCGGGGACGTGTGGTTTCATGGGTTCGAGCGGCGTCGTGGGAATCGCGGGTGGCTATGGTAGAAACTTGATGCTCGCCGCATTTTAGGTGGCCCACATGTCATGCACACAAGCTGTCATGTCTACGGACACATGCACTGCATACCGATCACTGGAAGGAGTAGCACAGAAAGCTATATATGCGAATAAATAGTTCCTTATAGTCAAGCGGACCCACGCTACTACTCTATTCCAAAGACATGCACACCATCAAAATAGTCCATCTATATCAATATACACCGAGAGGGAATAAATTTTTTTACAAGAGAGGAAATAGTTCATCCATCCATAATGCCCTCCTGCTGGTGCAGCCTTTTCTTCTTCTTCTTCTTCTTCTTCTTCTTCTTCTTCTTCTTCTTCTTCTTCTTCTTCTTCTTCTTCTTCTTCTTCTTCTTCTTCTTCTTCTTCTTCTTCTTCTTCTGCTTCTCTGTGGGAGATGGCTTCGCAACAAGCTCTTTGGACCTTGCATGTAAGACCCACGATGCGGCTATATCTCCCATGTGTCGGAGCACGACTTAGAGGCATAACCGCATTGTAGGCATGTCGCAAGAGGGGTAATCTTTACAAATTCCATGTACTGAATAAGAAAGAGGTACATAGTTGGCTTACAATCGCCACTTCACACAATACATGAAAATAGCATTACATCATCTAGATACAATCAAGGTCCGACTACAGAACCAAAATAAAAGAGGACTACCCCTAATGCTACAGATCCCCGATCGCTCCGACTGGGCTCCACTACTGATCAACTCGAAACGGAATAACGAACACGATCTTCATCTAGCTCCTCCTTGAGCTCGGTTGCGTCACCTGCACGGGTATCAACTGCACCTGCAACTGGTTTGGGAAGTAAACTATGAGTCACGGGGACTCAGCAATCTCACACCCTCGCGATCAAGACTATTTGAGCTTATGGGTAGGAAAATGTATGTGAGGTGGAGCTGCAGCAAGCACTAGCATATATGCTGGCTAACTTACGCAAATGAGAGCGAGAAGAGAAGGCAAGGCACGATCGTGAACTAGAAGTGATCAAGAAGTGATCCTGAAACTACTTACGTTCAAACATAACTCCAACGCCGTGTTCACTTCCCGGACCCCGCCGAGAAGAGACCATCATGGCTACACACGCGGTTGATGCATTTTAATTAAGTTAAGTGTCAAGTTCTCTACAACTGGACATTAACAAATTCCCATCTGCCCATAACCGCGGGCACAGCTTTCGAAAGTTCATAACCCTGCAGGGGTGTCCCAACTTAGCCCATCATAAGCTCTCACGGTCAACGAAGGATATTCCTTCTCCCAGGAAGACCAGATCAGACTCGGAATCCTGGTTACAAGACATTTCGACAATGGTAAAACAAGACCAGCAAAGCCACCCAGATGTGCCGACAAATCCCGATAGGAGCTGCACATATCTCATTCTCAGGGCACACCGGATGAGCCAGACGTCGGGTTGGTATAGACCCTGGTTGCCCAGGGGGCGCCAGACATCGCTCAGGTTGGCCCAACACTTAGAGAAGCACTGGCCCAGGGGGGTTAAAATAAAGATGACCCTTGGGTTGGTCGACCCAAGGGAAAAAGGCTAGGTGGCAAATGGTAAAACCAAGGTTGGGCCTTGCTGGAGGAGTTTTATTCAAGGCGAACTGTCAAGGGGTTCCCATTATAACCCAACCGCGTAAGGCACGCAAAATCAAGGAACATAACACCGGTATGACAGAAACTAGGGCGGCAAGAGTGGAACAAAACACCAGGCATAAGGCCGAGCCTTCCACCCTTTACCAAGTATATAGATGCATTAATATAATAAGAGATATTGTGATATCCCAACAAATATCCATGTTCCAACATGGAACAAACTCCATCTTCACCTGCAACTAACAACGCTATAAGAGGGGCTGAGCAAAGCGGTAACATAGCCAAACAACGGTTTGCTAGGACAAGGTGGGTTAGAGGTTTGACATGGCAAAATGGGAGGCATGATATAGCATGTGGTAGGTATCGCGGCATAGCAATAGAGCGAACAACTAGCAAGCAAAGATAGAAGTGATTTCGAGGGTATGGTCATCTTGCCTGAGATCCCGCAAGGAAGAAGAACGAGTCCATGAAGAAGACAAATGGACGTTGTCGAATGGATCCTCACAAATGCGACGTTATCGGAACTAACCCGAAGAAGCAACACCGAAAAGAAGCAAACAACATAGTAAACAACCATCACATAAGCATGGCATGATGCACAACCAAGTATGATGCATGTACGGTTTAATGAAGCATGGCATGGCAAAGTGCACAAGCAATCCTACAAATTAAGTGGAGCTCAATATGCAACTCCGCTGCATATTGACGAAACACCACGACAAGTTATTTAGTTGGATCTCGTTTATGTACCCAACAATATTAAATGTTGATTAACATGGCAAGAGATGAAGCATATGAAAACTACCTATCTAGGCAAGTTTAAATGAGGCCGGAAACAATGAACAACAAATTTATGGATTTGGTACTGTTCTGCCCTAAACCATATTTTAGAGTTGTTAAAAATGCAAAGTTATGCCACCATGTTAAACTAGGCAAAATTCTACCCCATTTACATATAAAGATTAATTAAATCCGAGCTACGGTTAAATAGTTATGAATTAAAGCATTTTAGCATGTCATATGGGCAAAATTACACAAACAGCATTTTAAACATTTTAAACATGGATGAAAGTTGCAAATTATTAAACCACACAAAATTCTAAGCAAGTTTCAAATATTAAGTTTTTACATGTGATGCAAGGTTGGTGAGTTATTAAATGCAAGAAGAACAGGGGCTTTTCTGTAAAACAGTCGTCTCTGGAATAATAGACAAATTGCCAGTCAATAAAAAAACACTACGGGGCCAAAACTGGGGTGGACTGGGCCTCACCATGGGCCAAGACCAGTCAGTGGAGGAGGCCCAAGAGGGGCCGGCTGGCTTGAGGCCATGGCGTGGGCGACGTGGAGAGGGGCCAGCTCGGGAGGACCTCGGCCTTGGGCACCGCTGGGCCTCGTGCAGTGGTCAACGCACGCAGGCGACGCGCGGGGTGTCGAGGCAGAGGCACCATCCTCCTCTGCCCGAACTGCTGCCGCTCGATGCAATGAAGAAGACCTGCGGCTGGAGGGGGTTGGCGCGGCGGGACGTCGCGGGGACGACCGGATCCAAGGCGGGGAGGGATCGACGGGAAGCAGGGGCGGCTGGAACCGGGCGAGGACGCGTTCTCCGGTGAGACGCCAGATCCAGGCGGCTGCGAGGGAGCTCCTGGGGCTGTCCATGGTGGCCTGCGACTCTGGCCGGCGGCGGGCACGCGCGGGCGGGGAAGACGAGCTCTGGCAGCAACTGTCCACGGTTGGGCTTGGAGACGCCATGGAGTTCCTGCGAGTTTTATGGAGAAGAGAGACCGCATGTGAGAGAGGAAACCAGATGGAATGAGAGAAGAAGGGAAGGAGAAGCAGCGAGCGGGTGCCGGGTCCGGCCTGATGGAGGTGGTCGCCGGCGGGGACGCGGGTGCAGCTCCGGCAAGGTTGCTGCAGGGCCGTAGGAGCTGAGGAGGTCGGGGCCTCGTGAGCTGCTAGGGGGTGAGGAGGTGGGCGCTGGGAGATACGGTTGGATGGATGGGTCGATGGTATGCACTGGTTGGGCGAGGGGATCGAGGAGGATCGGGCGAGGCGATCCCATGGTAGGATGTGACCCGATGGCGGCGGTGGAGGGACAAATCTCCTAGTTTCTAGGATTGGGTCCTGTATATATATAGTAAGTGGGTTTTTGGGTAGGGGTATTCGGTCCCTCCGATCGAAATCGAGTGGTTGCGAATAAATGGGTTAGGGAGCCCAATTAAGAAAATGGAGATGTTTCGTAGATGTTTGGGGATGATTTGAGTCCAACGGTGACAACTGTCCGGGTCGGGTCCGGGACAGCTTTCGGACGCGCGCGCGAGGAGGGCCGTGGGCTGACGAGAGAGGTTAGGTTGGGCCTGGCGGTATGTAGTGGGCTGTGTAGACGGTCTCAAGCTGAGAGAAGAGAAGGGAGGGAGGCCCGGCGACTATTTTCGGAGACCGAAAACGTCCGACGATTTGACCGGCTATATTGTCGCTATAGTTATCCGTTGGGGCGTCAAACGGACTCCGAATGCGATGAAACTTGGCAGGCGGCCTACCGGGAACAAAAGAACACCGCACGCCAACTGTCAACCCATACCAAGAACATTTTCCGGCCACTTATAAACTATTATTTTGGACGTGCCGCGGGTGCGTGCAAGAGTGTCTGGACTCATAACGGACAATGGACGGAACTGGGGGAAACCCGGACGGATACAAGTTTTGAAAAGATGATGATGCAATGCACATGATGACATGGCCAGATGCGACACGCAAGCACAAGACAAGACAACAACAACGAATAACTGGAAGACACCTGGCGCATCGGTCTCGGGGCGTCACAGCACTCCACCACTACGAGAGGATCTCGTCCCGAGATCTAGGATGGCACTGGAGGGAAAAGGGAGAGGAAGGGAGGAGATAAAACTAAGTTGCTTCCTTGACAAACGAGTGAAACCAATGAACCTTGAGAGGTTTAACAAATTGAAAGAAAGAATTCAATGAAGAAGAACAAAGTTGAAAACACTCCGTTAGAAAAGAGGAACAAGGAACATTACAAGAAACTTTGAGGTTAAATGCCAAGATAGATATTGGAACCACTCCGGTTAAAACAAGATAGAGAAGGAATAAGAATGATATAATTTGGGTAGTACTCCGACTGAAAATGGAAGGAATTGAAAATGAGCTTGACAAGATGAGAGGATACTTGATGAAATCAACAACACACTACCTCCGGAACTATTGAAAGAATGGCACAAGGGGTAAGAAGGATTTCAGACCGCACTCTGGTTGAGGAAGGAGGCAAAACTTGATAAGATGAGAGAGCTCAAATGAAAACACGACACTCCGGTTAAATGGATAAGCAAGGAAAAGAACATGATCTCCAAAATGAGATGATGAGAGAAGAGAGAAACATCACAATGCCACCGGAAGAAAGGAAAGAATGGATGGAATGAATGGAAGGAAACAAGATCTTGTAAGATCACGCTTACAACAGATGCTAGAGCGGAGTTGTTGGATTATCAACAACGAAAGGATAAGCTTGATGTGGGCTTATGGAAGACCTCTCAAAACTATGATGTGAAATTCTGCCACTAACGGAAACAATAGATTGGATTGATATGAACAAGGAGACGAGAAACTTATCTCACTGGTAGGCTAAATGAAGAACTTGGATCATTTATAAGCACCATAAATAGCAAAATTCCTTAGGGAAGGCTTTAGGTGAAACATGACACAAGATAACTCCAACGAAGAGGTTGATTGGTTGAAAAGATGTCTTGAGCGAAGAGAAAATGATGGATTTAGATATGTCACTCTTGAAAAACTTGTGAATCGTGAAACACGAAGGGAAAATTATCAACAACGAGATGACACCACCTCAAAAGATAAGATAGAACGAATAGGACTTTGGGATGCAAGATGCAGAATGCTTGAACTCCACTGAAAGGAATCTCAATGAACACTTCGAGAAAAAATTGAATCCTTGAACAACCATCATGTAGAGCCTCCATGAAGAACTCCGGTAAGAAAAGAATGAACAAACGAAATGAAGGATGAAAAGAATAAGGTTGAAGCCTTGCAATGATTTAGATGGATCTTCGTGATGATATAATGCGAAAAACAGGGAACTCCAGAAATGAAAAGATGAAACAATTTAAACCGAGAATTTAATGAGCCTCTGGAATAAAGAATTAATCACTTGGATGAAACAAAGAATAAGAATTACGTTATGCGCATCCTTAACCAATTTAGATTGATGACTAAGCAACAGATTTGGCATACTACTTATACTCGTAGAAAGGATTAAGATAGATATAGCGAAAACTTGAGAAGGTCTTCAACTAACCACTAGTAGGATTTGAAAGAACGAATAAATAAATATGATAACCATGGAAGAGAATCGTTAGCAAACCACCGTAAGAATTGAAAATGAACACAGAAAAGATAAATAAACAACGGAAAGAATTACAGAACGAATGAAGATACTTGACAGTATTTAGATACATGAGAACGAAGAGAACATGAGCTTATTAGAGATCACTTGAACCATGCACCGATAAGATTTGGATAATGAGAGCTGAAAGCTGGAATGAATCATCCCGAAATGATGGCCTTAAAATAAACAAACTGAAAAGACTCCTGAATTGCTCCGGAAGGGTGAAAAGAATTCTCATAATCAAAACACTTATGAGAGGATGACAAACAAGCTAGAACCATGAATCTTGAATAGAATGGTTCAAGATTGAGAGAAAAAAATCTTCTTTAGTCTTCAAATGTTGAGAATGACGATGAGAAACACCACCATGAATTGTTGAGGCACTCCGGAATGGATATTAGAAAGGTTGAACTAGCGATGAAAGAATTTGACAGATCCTGGAGAAAGGCATTTGACTGATGATAACTCATTCTTACGTCAAACTTGGAAAAGAATTTGAGAAGCTCCGGGAAAATTAGAAGAGTCAGGTAAGATCCTGGAAAAAGACCTGTTGGTTAGGGCCCACTCAAAAGAAAACACCATTGAAATGATTAAAAAGAGAGATTGCCCTGGTTGAATTAAATGGCTTGAATGAGATAACAACCTCGAAATAGGTTGAACGGATCTTGAATGAAAAGACGAGCCTTCTGAGATATCTTCAGGGCACTGGAACAATTGAATAGCGAGAAGTGGGTGATTGAGAGGTGTACCGACATGGTAAAGCATTTGAAGAGAGGAAAAAGGAACATGATCAACACCGAAAACTTGAATTGAGTCCACCGGAGAAGAAAAGAAAGAAGAATGACGAACTTGAAGCTTCGTTAGTATCTTCCTGAGAATCACTGGATAAAAACATTGAAAGAAAAGAATGATTAGACTTCACATCCCTAAAATGCATACATGATTAAGATATATGAGTCCTTGTAGAAAAAAGGGTGAGAGGGCGGGAAAACAAAGTCAACTTGGGGACGGATGAAACGAACAACATTGGGAAAAACCGAGAGGTGATCTTGCGGATGGGGAAAATGATAGGATCATCTTGAAGAGAATCACACTGGTTAGAACGAATTGACATGACAATCTCGATGATCACGATGGATTAGCATCCACATAGAAATGTGAGGACATCGCTTAGGAAAGGTATGGAATCAACATTTGACTTTGAAGCAACTCGAATACCACAATGAAAACAAAAACAAAGGATTGGCTTGCAAAATAAGCCGGAACAAACATATGATAGAGATTTCGTCCGAAGTTTTGGTGGTGGGGCCCACACGGGCTTGATCGTACAACACCATCATGTACAAGGCAGTGCACATGACATACGAAGCGTACCTGAGTCAGCATAGCCAAGGACTCTTTAAGACACAACGAGACCACTGTAAAACCAACTGTGGATAGGTGGACCACTAGACGTCGAACCCCAATTTCATATCATACATCTATCGGAAAGATATCCTAGGAGCTACTTGAATTCCCACTTATAAACTCCCGAAACTTTCCGGTTATGCAATCAGGTGTTGGGGATACAGTGGAAGCATAATATCTCACCCAAACTAGCAACTCCTACACCCAGCTATATCCATACTTCAACACATAACCAAGAAACCTTCGGAAATCGTTTACCTCAACCTTCGAAAAGCATCCGTTATACGAGTTATGGAAATACTCCCGAACTCCCGCCCCGGTACTGGGTGGCGTCGAGGTTATCTCACCAACAACTGCATAAAAGAGATTTTCGATGTCGGCGAAACTCAGGTATTCCAGAACTGCAACAATAAAATTGTGACGACAACACCTCGGAGCTCAACTCCCCGGGACACTGCCACAACCCCTAAATGTCAGGAGGCACCAAGAACAATGTTCTCGTCACAAAACCATCGGAACGATTCCAAGATACCCGCGTGATCCTAATTTTTTTTTGTGAAATTTTGAGAAGAGAGGAGTCAAAACTCTATGTCAGGAGGCCTCACCAGAGCGACGAAGGCACTGAGGAGTAAAAAGAATCCTACTCTCCGATATATATAATCCTATAAGACTCAAAACATTTTTCTAGACTCAACAACGTCAGCAATTCGATCAAGCAGGGGGCTCCTAAGTCGGGGAAGGCTCTGATTACCACCTTGTAACACCCACGATGCGGCTATATCTCCCATGTGTTGGAGCACGACTTAGAGGCATAACCGCATTGTAGGCATGTCGCAAGAGGGGTAATCTTTACACATTCCATGTACTGAATAAGAAAGAGGTACAGAGTTGGCTTACAATCGCCACTTCACACAATACATGAAAATAGCATTACATCATCTAGATACAATCAAGGTCCGACTACGGAACCAAAATAAAAGAGGACTACCCCTAATGCTACAGATCCCCGATCGCCCCGACTGGGCTCCACTACTGATCAACTGGAAACGGAATAACGAACACGATCTTCATCTAGCTCCTTCTTGAGCTCGGTTGCGTCACCTGCACGGGTATCAACGGCACCTGCAAGTGGTTTTGGAAGTAAACTGTGAGTCACGGGGACTCAGCAATCTCACACCCTCGGGATCAAGACTATTTGAGCTTATGGGTAGGAAAATGTATGTGAGGTGGAGCTGCAGCAAGCACTAGCATATATGGTGGCTAACATACGCAAATGAGAGCGAGAAGAGAAGGCAAGGCACGATCGTGAACTAGAAGTGATCAAGAAGTGATCCTGAAACTACTTACGTTCAAACATAACTCCAACACCGTGTTCACTTCCCGGACCCCGCCGAGAAGAGACCATCATGGCTACACACGCGGTTGATGCATTTTAATTAAGTTAAGTGTCAAGTTCTCTACAACCGGACATTAACAGATTCCCATCTTCCCATAACCGCGGGCACGACTTTCGAAAGTTCATAACCCTGCAGGGGTGTCCCAACTTAGCCCATCACAAGCTCTCACGGTCAATGAAGGATGTTTCTTCTCCTAGGAAGACCCGATCAGACTCGGAATCCCGGTTACAAGACATTTCGACAATGGTAAAACAAGACCAGCAAAGCCACCCAGATGTGCCGACAAATCCCGATAGGAGCTGCACATATCTCGTTCTCAGGGCACACCGGATGAGCCAGACGTCGGGTCGGTATAGACCCTGGTTGCCCAGGGGGCGCCAGACATCGCTCAGGTTGGCCCAACACTTATAGAAGCACTGGCCCGGGGGGTTAAAATAAAGATGACCCTTGGGTTGGCCGACCCAAGGGAAAAAAGGCTAGGTGGCAAATGGTAAAACCAAGGTTGGGCCTTGCTGGAGGAGTTTTATTCAAGGCGAACTGTCAAGGGGTTCCCATTATAACCCAACCGCGTAAGGAACACAAAATCAAGGAACATAACACCGGTATGACGGAAACTAGGGCGGCAAGAGTGGAACAAAACACCAGGCATAAGGCCGAGCCTTCCACCCTTTACCAAGTATATAGATGCATTAATATAATAAGAGATATTGTGATATCCCAACAAATATCCATGTTCCAACATGGAACAAACTCCATCTTCACCTGCAACTAACAACGCTATAAGAGGGGCTGAGCAAAGCGGTAACATAGCCAAACAACGGTTTGCTAGGACAAGGTGGGTTAGAGGTTTGACATGGCAAAATGGGAGGCATGATATAGCAAGTGGTAGGTATCGCAGCATAGCAATAGAGCGAACAACTAGCAAGCAAAGAGAGAAGTGATTTCAAGGGTATGGTCATCTTGCCTGAGATCCCGCAAGGAAGAAGAACGAGTCCATGAAGAAGACAAACGGACGTTGTCGAACGGATCCTCACAAACGCGACGTTATCGGAACTAACCTGAAGAAGCAACACCAGAAAGAAGCAAACAACATAGTAAACAACCATCACATAAGCATGGCACGATGCACAACCAAGTATGATGCATGTCCGGTTTAATGAAGCATGGCATGGCAAAGTGCACAAGCCATCCTACAAATTAAGTGGAGCTCAATATGCAACTCTACTGCATATTGACGAAACACCACGACAAGTTATTTTGTTCGATCTCGTTTATGTACCCAACAATATTAAATGTTGATTAACATGGCAAGAGATGAAGCATATGAAAACTACCTATCTAGGCAAGTTCAAATGAGGTCGTAAACAACAAACAACAATTCCGGAAAAATCCTCATGTGCAATTTATGGATTTGGTACTGTTTTGCCCTAAACCATATTTAGGGTTGTTAAACATGCAAAGTGATGCCACCATGTTAAACTAGGCAAAATTCTACCCCATTTACATAGAAAGATTAATTAAATCCGAGCTATGGTTAAATAGTTATGAATTAAAGCATTTTAGCATGTCATATGGGCAAAATTACACAAAAAACATGTTAAACATTTTAAACATGGATGAAAGTTGCAAATTATTAAACCACACAAAATTCTAAGCAAGTTTCATATATTAAGTTTTTACATGTGATGCAAGGTTGGTGAGTTATTAAATGCAAGAAGAACAGGGGCTTTTCTGTAAAATAGTCGTCTCTGGAATAATAGACAAACCGCCACTCAATGAAAAAACACTACAGGGCCAGAACTGGGGCGGACTGGGCCTCACCATGGGCCATGCCCAGTCAGTGGAGGAGGCCCAAGAGGGGTCGAATGGCTTGAGGCCATGGCGTGGGCGACGTGGAGAGGGGCCGACTCGGGAGGAGCTGGGCCTTGGGCACCGCTGGGCCTCACGCAGCGGTCAACGCACGCAGGCGACACGTGGGGTGTCGAGGCAGAGGCGCCATCCTCCTCTGCCTGAACAGCTGCCGCTCGATGCAGCAAAGGAGACCCGCGGCTGGAGGGGGCTTGGTGCGGCGGACGTCGCGGGGACGACCGGATCCAAGGCGGGGAGGCTCGACGGGAAGCAGGGGCGGCTGGAACCTGGCGAGGACGTGTTCTCCGGTGAGACGCCAGATCTAGGCGGCTGCGAGGGAGCTCCTGGGGCTGTCCATGGTGGCCTGCGACTCTGGCCGGCGGCGGGCACGCGCGGGTGGGGAAGACGAGCTCCGGCAGCAACTGTCCATGGTTGGGCTCGGAGACGCCATGGAGTTCCTGCGAGTTTTATGGAGAAGAGAGACCGCATGTGAGAGAGGAAACCAGAGGGAACGAGAGAAGAAGGGAAGGAGAAGCAGCGAGTGGGTGCAGGGTCTGGCTTGATGGAGGTGGTCGCCGGCGGGGACGCGGGTGCAGCTCCGGCAAGGTTGCTGCAGGGCCGGAGGAGCTGAGGAGGTCGGGGCCTCGCGAGCTGCTCGGGGGTGAGGAGGTGGGCACTGGGAGATACATTTGGATGGATGGATCGATGGAAATCATTGGTTGGGCATGGGGATGGAGGAGGATCGGGCATGGGGATCGAGGAGGATCGGGCGAGGCGATCCCAAGGTGGGATGCGACCTGATGGCGGCGATGGAGGGATAAATCTCCTAGTTTCTAGGGTTGGGTCCCGTATATATATAGTAAGTGGGTTTTGGGGTAGGGGTATTTGGTCCCTTCGATCGAAATCGAGTGGTTGCGAATAAATGGGTTAGGGAGCCCAATTATGAAAACGGAGACGTTTCATAGATGTTTGCGGATGATCTGAGTCCAACGGTGACAACTGTCTGGGTCGGGTCCGGGACAGCTTTCGGACGCGCGCGCGAGGAGGGCCGTGGGCTGACGAGAGAGGTTAGGTTGGGCCTGGCATTATGTAGTGGGCTGTGTAGACGGTCTCGAGCTGAGAGAAGAGAAGGGAGGGAGGCCCGGCGACTGTTTTCGGAGACCGAAAACGTCCGATGATTTGACCGACTATATTGTCACTATAGTTATCCGTTGGGGTGTCAAACGGACTCCGAATGCGATGAAACTTGGCAGGCGGCCTAGAGGCAACAAAACAACACCGCACACCAACTTTCAACCCATACCGAGAACATTTTCCAGACACTTATAAACTAATATTTCGGACATGCCGCGGGCGCGTGCAAGAGTGTCTGCACTCAGAACGGACAATGGACGGAACTGGGGGAAACCCGAATGGATGCAAGTTTTGAAAACATGATGATGCAATGCACATGATGACATGGCCAGATGCGACACGCAAGCAAAAGACAAGACAACAACAACGAATAACTGGAAGACACCTGGCGCATCAGTCTCGGGGCGTCACATTGCAGCTATCTCGAAACTCACACGGGCATCGAGGGCAGCATATTTTATCCGCTCATACGTCAAGGGAAAATTCTCCCATCCAGACGACCTTAATGCCACCGTCTCGTCACCCTTCTAAAGATTTGTACTGAGCACAAAATTTGCTACGTCGAATAGGGATGGTGTCTGTTTATCACAATCTTCTACAGGAATTTTGATTCTGGTTTGTAGGTCAGCGATGCTTTTCAAATCAAGGTTGTACGGCTCCAGCTTCTGTTTGTCCCCTTCGATGGCTTCCCCACAGAAGTATACGTCCTCCCGAGACAAGAAATCGTGAAGCTCACGTGGTATGGAGGGCGAGCGTATGATGTGGTACACCAAAACATCATCTTCGTGGCACAGCTGAAGGACGGCGGCGCGCTGGATCTTCCCAGGGGCACGCTCCATGTACTCTGCGTCGAGACCGATGACCCTCGTCTCTACCTTTTCGAGGGAGTTGGATACATTGTTGATCCACTGCCGAACAACCCTTGGGTGGACGGTTACGGTGGCAACTATGCGCATCGAGCCTTCGACGAGGACATGTTGGATGCTAAAAACCTGCATCTCGATCTCTTCCGCCATTTGGAACCGTTGGAACGGAGGGCTATGGTTTGGAGAATTAGGATTAGATGGCTAGTCTAATTGAAGAAGTAGATGATTATTTAAAGAGGTTAAAACAATGTGAACGCAGTGGGGTTTGGATGCAAATGAAGACGAAGGGGAGGTGAAGAAGCCCAGGAGAATCGGTTCCCGATGGAGAAGTAAATGGGAGAAGTGGCGTGCAGGCAGTTCATTAGACGGCTAGGTAGACTAAACGAAAAGGCTATGCGGGTAGACTGATGAGTCGTACTTGTTCATGTACGTGCCCATCCTTCTTGATAGGTGGGACCTATGGAAACAAATAAAAAAATGTGTCGTAGTTTTTTTGAGCGCGTGAGTGGGAGACACAACATTCTCCATTTTTATTTTCACTTTTCAGTTTTACATGTAGATTTTGACCCCAAAAAACACATGGTCTTTTTAACACTTTTTAGTTTGCATTATCCTGGATATAGAACATGGATCTCTGAATAATTTAAATATTCTGAATAATTCAATAATTGACAGAGGCATAACAATTGAAATGTAGCTTCAAATGTCAAAAATTAGTGTCCTGGATACAGAACATGGATCAGTTTTCAGTTTGCGTAACACTTCTCAGTTTGCATTGTCCTTCTCTGAGTAATTCAAATGTCCTGGATACAGAACATGGATAACACTATATATTTAGTGTAGAATCTTTTTAGTACTTTGAATTTTGGCCACTACTTCTGCTGTTTAGTAACTTTTCTGAATTTTGGCCACTACTATAGTAACTTCAAGTGAGTAACTATAGTAACTTCAAGTGAGTAACTCCATTTTTGATTTTTTACATAAAACTAGCCATGATATTTGTTCCTTTGTTCTGGTCATAATTATAATCTGATTGCTGAACCCTTAATCATTCTCATAATGTTTAAGTGATGCACAATTATACTGCCGTCAAAACTACTCCATACACACACTGTCGAAACTGACAAGATGGTGGTGGAGGTGGGAATAAATGTTCAGTATTGGTGCATTTTCTGTGCTTACAAAATTCAGATTGAATTTCACTACCAAAAGAAAAGAACTGGAGATTAAATGTTGCTTTCCACTTACTTCACCTGTGTGTAACTCTTTTGGTGCATTTTCTGCAGAATCTATGTGTAGCTGCAGTATACAGGCTAGTTCATCAACTGCTCGAAGAAGAAAAGAAGGTGGCATTTCCTTGCCTTTAGCATACAAGCCAGTTTTTACTTATCACTTTGCTAGCATTCACAAGTCTATTGAAGCGTGCATGTCTTTGTGAATCTTGATGTCTACTCCAAGTAGATGGTGTGTAGCCTGGCAAAGGATATTAGTACTTGGTGCATTCTAAGTTTAAAACCACTCTAGATTTACAAGTGTTTACTGAAGATGACAAGTGTTTATTCAGTTCTAAATTTGAAGTATCTAGTAGACGAACAATATTCATCTTTTTCTGTATATGAAGAAGAATAAACCTAGCTAATTCAAATAATTCCAATTTTAGGGACATGTTTTTATCAACTGTTAGTTAAGGGGTTGTGGCAGTTTTCAGTTTTCAGTTTTGTGCTGCTTGAATTAATTCTACAGGAATATTTAGGGAAGAGTCTTGGCTATGCTTAGCTCTCTGTAAAATGAATGACTGAAATTGGACAATTGGAAACTTTAGGTATGTTTGCAATTGGACAAAAGGTGTATAAATCCAAATAAAGCAAATAAATTCAAATGATTCAAATAAATCCAAATAAACATGGTTGATCTTCATTTTGCATAAACCTGGTTGAGTATTACAGAGTAATTGACAACAAATTGACCTGGTTGGAATTCATACAGCAACAGTAATAGTTAACTGAACTTCTTTTGCGTGCATTTATCACTCCAGAAAACATTCAGTAACAAGTGAGCAGCCTCTGCATTTTCTCAGTGAACTTTTGAGTTCATTTATCACTTGTTGGAGTATGCTACAGCTTCTGTAAATCACAAACTCCTTTAGTTTACATCTCAGATTTAGCAAACACTATAGTTTCAGTAAAGGAGTCACAACTGAATTACAGGCACTGTAGTTTCTTTACATTATTGGAACACTGAACATTTTATGTTAACTGTAGCAAGAAAAACTTCCAAAAACTAGCAGATCTCCAAGAATGCCAAGAGTATTACTCAATGAATTTGATGGCATCAAACTAAATTTTCAATATAATCTGTTCATCATTTAGCAGCAGTGTATAGCCTTTGTCTTGGATTATTTCTCTAGCTTTGTATCCTCTGACTGAATTTTCTCCGCCTGTACTGAGAACAGCAAATTCAGACTCACAACAACAAATTGAACATCAGCAGTAGCAGAGGCGACCGGGGCAGACTCACCAGCACAGGCGGGAGTGGCAGCAGAGGCGAGGCAGGGGAAAAGGCAAAAGCGGCATCAGAGGTCCACGGTGCCGGTGTTGTCCACCAGTAGCAGCATGAGAGGCGGGAGTGGCCGGAATTGTCCACGCCGTCGGTGCAGGTGGGCGGCGAAGGTGGGCGAACGTGGGCGGCGACCTTCAATAGGGCTGGCAGCGTAGCTCGAGGAGGGCGCCGGCGCAGGTCGCCTTCACGACGGGCGGTGCAGGTGGTAAGCCGTGGCATAGGTGCAAGAGGGCGGCGGCGCTGTTGTTGGTCGCGGGCTGGGCCACGGCTCTGGTGTTGGTCGCGACGCAGATCCAGGCGGGCGGCGGCGCAGGTGGGTAGCCGGCGATGGCTGCAAGGCGCGGGCGACGGGGGAGGAGGAAGGAAGTAGATGGACTTCTTTGTGAATTGTTTAAAAATCTATGGGTTTTTTGCAAAAAAACAAATACACTACCCTGTGGACAACTTTTCCCGGACGGAGGGAGTACTAGTTAAATCCGAGCTATGGGTGTGAAGCACTGATATGCCAGTACATTTGATTGTGACCTGTTCTAATTTTGTGGCTGAACTTTTTTTAGAAATGGTTGTACGTCAACTTAATGTGCTAGGAGAACTTGTTGTGTTGTCTGTCTATTTTCTTTGCATAACATTCAAGATATTTCCCCGTCATTGATAAAGACGATGAACCGTTATGTACGACTTCATTGGTTTCAACATAGCCCTTCCCGTAGCGATCCACTACTTCCATCCTGATTGTGCCGCCTGTGTGAAATTTTTGTATGCAAGTTCAGTGTGCTATGCTGTTCTATATGATTGTGTCAACTATATAAGTTTTTACTAAGCATCAGCAACGCATATGGCTGAAAGATGTATTTACGAGCATCGACCGATGGGTCTCTCTATCTATCTCTCTCTCTCTCTCACACACACACACACACACACACACAGACGCGCAAGAGGGACCCGTTGAATTATTTATTTGCTCGTGGCAGCTTTTAATTAGGTTCCACTATAATCGAACTTTTTTCTTAAGTTAGTAATTGAGCTCAGTGACTTCAAAAAGTTGTACAAAATCCTTGTTTGGGCCTTCCCGGCGTCGCTGAATGTGGGCTGAGTAACCATGTTACGTTGTACTGTACTACACATACCTTTTTTTCAACATCAGCAATGCAACTGGGCCGACAGTTGTACACAATATCCGGGTCAACTTGTTATTCTCCGCCCCGCTGGGCTGCAAACTTTCCTAGGAGGTATGCATTAGGCTTAACAAGAAAATGGACTTTAAGAAATAATAAATGGGATGTAATTATAATAACTAGACAGTTACTATGCACCAAACACGTAATTAGTTTGAAAAATATATTATTTTTGGAATTTGAGAATTTTAATTTCATTACTTGTTGCACGCGCAATATTTCGTTGGATTTTAATGTAATACAACTTTATTTTGAAATTATATTTGACCTAACTAGAAATTTCAGATAAAAATATTTCGGATCCCATCAAAATGTCGGAATTTTTTTTTAAATCTGTTTTGAGCGGTTGTTTGAAATTATTAATCGTTGTCCTAGCTAGAAGTTGGGCTGTACTTTTAACAAACTATAAATGGGTTGTTGTAAATTCCATTAGAATTAAAAAATGGGCTGTACATTCTTACAAATCGCAAATGGGCTATATGTTCTCTTCCAAATCCGAGCTGTTGGCCTACTAAGTTGACGCGTAACAAGGGCTTTGTCAACTTAGTCAATATAAACGATTCTAGCTGCACTGATCGTACGATGTCCATCCAAAGGCCGTAGTGCTTCTTCAACCTCTGGTCTTCTTGCTGCAGCCGCCCAAAGCAGCGCCGGTCGTGTCGCGTGCTCTTGCCTCCCGTGGCCGGCTGTGATGCCGCGGAGGCCTCACCACCCCGTACTACTCCCTCCGTTGGACAGGCCATCCCTCTACTCACCCACACCCCCTGTTATTCTACGGCGACGACAGTCTCACACCACAGTCGAACCAGTGAACCCTCGTACTCCTCTCCGCGCGGGCTTCCACTGCTGCGTCTTCCTCGGCTCCGCGTCATCCCCTTCCTAGGCCTCGCCGTCATCCAGACCACCGCCCTGGCGCTCTCGGCGCGGCATGGTCAACATGGTCAACGACCGACTTCCATCGGAAGAGTACCGTACGTGGAGAGGCTCACAGCTGGGTTCAGGCGGCCGCAGGGAAGTGCCTCCTTATTAGGCGCAAAATAATTATTCCTCCACCTAACAGCAGGGACCCACCGGACGGGCCACCTTATTTCGTGAAAAAACGTTTCCCCCCTGACTGCCGGGACCCACCAGACGGGCCAGCGTATTTCGCAAAAAAAATGTTCCCCCACTGTCAGCTCGGACCCACCGGAAGTGCCTCCTTATTACGCACAAAAAAATGAATACTCCCCCTGCTAGCTAGGACCCACCATGGTGGGAAGCTGACTTGTGGGCCTACTAAGTTGACTAGGACGGGGACCTTTGTCAACTTTAGTCAATATGAACGATTCTAGCTCCAGTGACCGTACGATGTCCATCCAATGGTCGTAGTGCTTCTTCAACCTCTGGTCTTCTTGCTCCAGCCACCCAAAGCAGCGCTGGTCGTGCCGCATGCTCCTGCCTCCCGTGGCCGGCTATGCTGCCGCGGAGGCCTCACCGCCCCCTACTATTCCCACTGCTGGCCAGGCCCTGCGGCGACGGCAGCCTCACACCGCAGCCGAACCAGTGAACCCTCGTACTCCTCTCCGCGCCGGCTTCCACTGTCGTGTCTTCCCCGGCTCCCCGTCGTCCCCTCCCTAGGCCTCGCCGTCGTCCATCGCCCTGGTGCTCACGGCGCGGCGTGGTCAACGTGGTCAAGGAATGACTTCCATCGGACATGGACTGTACGTGGAGAGGCTGATAGCTGGGTCCACGGCCGCAGCAAGGAAGTGCCTCCTTATTACATAGAAAATAATGATTCCTACACCTGACAGCTGGGACCCACCGAATGGCCACTGTATTTCGCGAAAAAAATGTTTCCCCCTGACTGCTGGAACCCACCAGCTACATCTTCGCATGCAAGGAAGTGCGTCCGGGCAAAAAAAAAACGATTCGCCCTCCTGACTGCTTGGACCCACCAGCTACATCTTCGCAGGCAAGGAAGTACCTGATAGTCGGGACCCACCTGGTCGAAGCGTACGTAGCATTGTCATTCTGGTCACGAACATGTACGTACATATATACTGGTGGATGTAGAGGCGCACACGTGTCGTAGTAGAGGCGCGTACGTGTCGTAGTAGAGGCGCGCACGTAGCATGTACACGTATGTACAGTGGCCAGGGTGCAAGAAAGAAAATACGGCCATGTATGTGTACATACGGGTGGGGTCTCGAACGCCTACTCATGCATACGTACGGCCAGGGCTCGTGTACATGGCTAGGTCGGAACGGAGAAACAGCGTCGTTGTCGTATTCATGGGGAGGCAACGGAATGCGTCATGTTCATGGGGAGGCAACGGAATGCGTCGTGGTCATCGGGAGGCAGTGGAATGCGTGGGAGCCAACCGGCTGGGTCGGAACGGAATGCGTGGTCGTGTTCATCGGGAGGGCTTGGACGGAACAGGCGATGGAAACGAGGCCTGGCGTACCGCACAACGGAGGAAACAGACCTCCTACGTTCAGAACAGGGTCCTGTTGATCGGGAGGGGTCTGGCATACCGCAAAATGGAGGAAACAGACCTCCTACGAACGAAACGGGGGTCCTGTTGATCGGGAGGGGTGTGGCGTACCGCAAAACGGATGAAACGGACCTCCTACGGTCG
>NC_041388.1:102624929-102638944 GCF_002162155.2 Triticum dicoccoides
CCCAGAGGCAGCATCGATCGGCTTCAGTTAGCAGCAGTAGCGAAGGGATCGCTGTATCGGGTTCAGTTAACAGCCATCGATCGATCGCTCGGGTTCAGTAACGCGTAGCTTGCAGTGCAATCGCTCGGGTTCAGTTAGAGCCCAACGCCTCGCTCGGGTTCATTTGGAGCCAACGCCTCGCACACACGCGCGTACGTGCACGAGAGAAATGCGCATCGCTCGGCCCCCGACCTCCCACCGTAACCGGGAACTCCCCGAAATTTTCCTCCCCCTCGCTTCTACCACGGTTTTTTCCATCATGGACGGCCCAAAGAATGTCATACAACCGCGTCTCCGGCCCGCCCAGGACGAAAATCCCATTTTCTGCCATGATTTTTTGTCATAGAAGTAGGAGCCCACCACAACTATGATGATACCGGGTTTTGTCACAATTATCGTCATAGAAGTGTCATATGTATGACAGAAAAAAAATTCGTTTGGCCCAAAATGTCACGGATGTGTCTTTTTTGGTAGTGCCTCCACCCTCTCAACTCCATCGACGCAGTTGATGATGGGCTTGATACGCTCCTTGAGCACCGCGAGGCCCGCCTCCTCCGGCAAACTCTCCAATGTGTTGGAAAATTTGACGGTGGGGGTTCCAGAACGCCACCTTGGTGAGTACCTTGGTCAGGGTGCCCCGGCAGAGCCTCCGGGACTCGTTGGCCAGATAAGTTGCCCGGTTGGAGCGGAGCTGCTCCAGGGCTCCAAGAACGCCCTCGAAGAACAGGGTCAGTTTGGCGTTGGGACTCACATTCGGCTCCGAGAGGTACCTCACATTCGGCATCCCCATGGCAGCCAGCTTCGTGGTGATCCTGCCGGCGACGTCAGCGAGGCGGCTAACCCAAAGGTTTATGCTCTCCGTGTACTCCTTGTGTTCGGTGGCATCATTCCTTTGTGGCTGCCTCTCCTCCTCCAGGCCCTTGGTCAGGGTCTCTTCCCGGGCGCTGACCTCCGAAAGCATCCCCTCAAGGCCCCTCCAGCTTCAGCTTCAGGTCATTAATGCTGGCGTTGGCCTTGGAGAGCAGCTCGGCCTTGACAAGGACTATGGCCTGCTCCTCCGCCAAAGCGCCGCTGGCCGCGTCCTTCTCCTCCGTCAGCTCTAGGACCTGTTCCTTCAGCCCATCCCACTCCACCTCTAGCTCCGCCACCTTGCTAGCATGGACCAGGGCTTGAGCATTGAGTGCCTCCTTGTGCCTCTGCTCCATCTCCTGGGTCTGTTGTGCGACGAGCTTCTCGACCTCCTCATCCATGCCGTGGAGTGTTGCGGCGAGTGCCTCCTCACGGGCGGCAAGGTCCTCCTCCTGGGATTTCAGCTCGGCCTCGTGCTGGTGCCGAGCGGCCTCGTCCTTGGCGGCCTGTTCCTTCGCCGCCTATTGGTCTTTCTCGACGTCAGCCTGCTTTAGGATGAGCTCCTATTTGCACTCAGCCAACAGATCCTGGGCAACTTTCAGTTCATCGTGGGCCTAGCAGAACCAGGCCTACGTCTTAGCGACATGCTCCTCGAGGTCCACCTCCGCTTTGTCCACCGCTGCCATCCTGGATTTTTCCTTGTCCAGGCGGGCACGATGAAGCGCCCGGAACTTCTGGAAGTTGACGCTCATGGCCCGAAGGAGCTGCTCCTCTTGGGAACTGATACGTCTCCAACGTATCTATAATTTTTGATTGCTCCATGCTATATTATCTACTGTTTTGGACTATATTGGGCTTTATTTCCCACTTTTATATTATTTTTGGGACTAACCTATTAACCGGAGGCCCAACCCAGAATTCCTGTTTTTTTGCCTATTTCAGTGTTTCGAAGAAACGGAATATCAAACAGAGTCCAAACGGAATGAAACCTTCGGGAACGTGATTTTCTCACCGAACGTGATCCAAGAGACTTGGACCCTACGCTAAGGCATCAGAGAGGCGGTCACGAGGGTGGGGGGCGCCCCCCCTAGGGCGCGCCCCCTGCCTCGTGGGCCCCTCGAAGCTCCACCGACGTACTTCTTCCTCCTATATAAACATACGTACCCCCAAATGATCAGAGAGGGAGCCAAAAAAGTAATTCCACCGCCGCAACTTTCTGTATCCACGAGATCCCATCTTGGGGCCTGTTCCGAAGCTCCGCCGGAGAAGGCCATCATCATGGAAGGCTTCTACATCATCATAGCCTCTCCGATGAAGTGTGAGTAGTTTACCTCAGACCTTTGGGTCCATAGTTAGTAGCTAGATGGCTTCTTCTCTCTTTTTGGATCTCAATACAAAGTTTTCCCCCTCTCTTGTGGAGATCTATTCGATGTAATCTTCTTTTTGCAGTGTGTTTGTTGAGACCGATGAATTGTGGGTTTATGATCAAGTCTACCTATGAATAATATTTGAATCTTCTCTAAATTCTTTTATGTATGATTGGTTATCTTTGCAAGTCTCTTCGAATTATCCGTTTGGTTTGGCCAACTAGATTGGTAGTTCTTTCCATGGGAGAAGTGCTTAGCTTTGGGTTTGATCTTGCGGTGTCCTTTCCCAGTGACAGAAGGGGCAGCAAGGCACGTATTGCATTGTTGCCATCTTGGATAACAAGATGGGGTTTATTTCATATTTCATGAATTTATCTCTCTACATCATGTCATCTTGCTTAAGGCGTTACTCCATTTTTAACTTAATACTCTAGATGCATGCTGGATAGCGGTCGATGAGTGGAGTAATAGTAGTAGATACAGAATCGTTTCGATCTACTTGTGACGGACGTGATGCCTATATACATTATCATGCCTAGATATTCTCATAACTATGCTCCATTCTATCAATTGCTCACCAGTAATTTGTTCACCCATTGTAGAATACTTATGCTCTTGAGAGAAGCCACTAGTGAAACCTATGGCCCCCGGGTCTATTCTCATCATATCAATCTCCATCACTTTAATCTTGTTTTGCTTTTTACTTTGCCTTTACTTTTTACTTTGCATCTTTATACCAAAAATACCAAAAATATTATATCTATGAGATCTCACTCTCATAAGTGACCGTGAAGGGATTGACAACCCCTAATCGTGTTGGTTGCGAGTAGCTATCGTTTTGTGCAGGTATGAGGGACTTGAGCGTGGCCTCCTACTGGATTGATATCTTGGTTCTCAAAAACTGAGGGAAATACTTACGCTACTTTGCTGCATCATCCCTTCCTCTTCGAGGAAAACCAACACAAGCTCAAGAGGTAGCAAGAAGGATTTCTGGCACCGTTGCCGGGGAGTCTACGCAAAAAGTCAACATACCAAGTACCGATCACAATCCCTATCTCTCGCATTACATTATTTGCCATTTGCCTCTCATTTTCCTCTCCTCCACTTCACCCTCACCATTTTATTCGCCCTCTCTCTCTCTATTCTCCTTCTCCGCCTCTTTTGCCCGTTTGCTTTTGTTTGCTCGTGTGTTAGATTGCTTGTTTGTCGCGATGGCTCAAGATACTACCAAATTGTGTGACTTCACCAATACCAATAATAATGATTATCTTAGCACTCCGATTGCTCCTCTTGCCAATACTGAATCTTGTGAAATCAATACTGCTTTGTTGAATCATGTTATGAAAGATCAATTCGCTAGCCTTCCTAGTGAAGATGCCGCTACTCATCTGAATAGCTTCATTGATTTATGTGATATGCAAAAGAAAAAAGATGTCGATAATGATGTCGTTAAATTGAAGCTATTTCCTTTTTCGCTTAGAGATCGTGCTAAAGCTTGGTTTTCGTCTTTGCCTAAAAATAGTATTGATTCTTGGAACAAGTGCAAAGATGCTTTTATCTCTAAGTATTTCCCTCCTGCTAAGATCATCTCTCTTAGAAATGATATTATGCATTTTAAGCAACTTGATCATGAACATGTTGCACAAGCTTGGGAGAGAATGAAATTAATGATACGTAATTGCCCGACTCATGGTTTGAATTTGTGGATGATTAAAAATTTTATGCCGGATTGAATTTTGCTTCTAGAAATCTTTTAGATTCGGCCGCGGGAGGCACTTTTATGGAAATCACTTTAGGAGATGCTACTAAACTCCTAGATAATATTATGGTTAATTATTCTCAATGGCATATTGAAAGTTCTTCTAATAAAAAAGTGCATCTGATAGAAGAAATCAATGTTTTGAGTGGAAAGATGGATGAACTTATGAGATTATTTGCTACTAAGAGTGTTTCTTCTGATCCTAATGATATGCCTTTGTCTACTTTGATTGACAATAACAATGAATCTATGGATGTGAATTTTGTTGGTAGGAATAATTTTGGTAACAACGCTTATAGAGGGAATTTTAATCCTAGGCCATATCCTAGTAATCCTTCTAATAATTATGGGAATTCCTACAACAAATCTTATGGAAATTATAATAAGATGCCCTCTTAATTTGAGAATAGTGTTAAAGAGTTTATGAATCCACAAAAGAATTTTAATGCTTTGGTTGAAGAGAAATTGCTTAAAGTTGATGATTTGGCTAGGAACGTTGATAGAATTTCTCTTGAGATTGATTCTTTAAAGCTTAGATCTATTCCTCCTAAGCATGATATCAATGAGTCTCTCAAAGCCATGAGAATTTCCATTGAGGAGTGCAAGGAAAGAACCGCTAGGATGCGTGCTTGCAAAGATGCCTTTATTAAAGCATGTTCTTCCAATTCCTATGAAAATCAAGATGAAGATCTAAAAGTTATTGATGTGTCTCCTATTAAATCTTTGTTTTGCAATATGAATCTTGATGAAACTGAATATGATCTTCCTTTACCTAGAAGGCGTTCTAAAAATCCAGAGTATTTTGATCTTTAAGATGAAATTGATGAAAGTGGGATTGAAAGAAATAAAAATCTAGATGTTGCTAAACCCACTATATTGGATTTCAAGGAATTTAATTATGAAAGTTGCTCTTTAATTGATTGTATTTCCTTGTTGCAATCCGTGCTAAATTCTCCACATGCTTATAGTCAACATAAAGCCTTCACCGAACATATTGTTGATGCTTTGATGCAATCTTATGAAGAAAAACTTGAGTTGAAAGTTTGTATCCCTAGAAAACTCTATGATGAGTGGGAACCAACTATTAAAATTAAAATTAAAGATCCTGAGTTTTATGCTTTGTGTGATTTGGGTGCTAGTGTTTCTACTATTCCCAAGACTTTGTGTGATTTGCTAGATTTCCGTAATTTTGATGATTGCTCTCTAAACTTGCATCTTGCAGATTCCACTATTAATAAACCTATGTGAAGGATCAATGATGTTTTTATTGTTGCAAATAGAAATTATGTGCCCGTAGATTTCATTGTTCTTGATATAGATTGCAACCCTTCTTGCCCTATTATTCTTGGTAGACCCTTCCTTAGAACGGTTGGTGCGATTATTGATATGAAGGAAGAGAATATTAGATTTCAGTTTCCATTAAAAAGGGCATGGAAAACTTTCCAAGAAAGAAAATAAAATTGCAATATGAAACTATCATGACAGCCACTTATGGATTGCCTACCAAAGATGGCAATACCTAGATCTATCCTCGCTTTTATGCCTAGCTAGGGGCGTTAAACGATAGCGCTTGTTGGGAGGCAACCCAATTTTATTTTTGTTCCTTGCTTTTTGCTCCTGTTTAGTAATAAATAAATTATTTAGCCTCTGTTTTGGTTGTGTTTTTTGTGTGTTTGTTCCAAGTAGAACCGTTGGGAAGACTTGGGGAAAGTCTTGTTGAACTTGCTGTAAAAAACAGAAACTTTAGCGCTCACGAGAACTGCTTTAATTTTTATTTGAAGAGTGATATTTAGTTAATTCTTTTTGTAGATGATAAATAGATAAATTCCTCACGTCCAGAAATTTATTTTAGAATTTTTGGGGTTCCAGATATTGCGCTAGCTACAGATTACTACAGACTGTTCTGTTTATGACAGATTCTATTTTTCGTGTGTTGTTTGCTTATTTTGATGAATCTATGGTTAGTAAAAGAGTTTATAATCCATAGAGAAGTTGGATTACAGTAGGTTTAACACAAATATAAATAAATAATGAGTTCATTACAGTACCTTTAAGTGGTATTTTGTTTTCTTTCGCTAACGGAGCTCACGAGTTTTCTACTTTAAGTTTTGTGTTGTGAAGTTTTCAAGTTTTGGGTGAATTCTTTTGATGGATTATGGAACAAGGAGTGCAAGAGCCTAAGCTTGGGGATTCTCATGGTACCCCCAAGATAATCCAAGGACACCAAGAAGTCAAAGCTTGGGGATGCCCCGGAAGGCATCCCCTCTTTCGTCCACTTCCATCGGTAATTTACTTGGAGCTATATTTTTATTCGCCAACATGATATGTGTTTTGCTTGGAGCATCTTGTATTATTTGTGTCTTTGTGTCTTAGTATGCCACAATCATCCTTTCTGTACACACCTTTTGAGAGAGCCATACATGAATTAAAATTTGATAGAATACTCTATGTGCTTCACTTATATCTTTTGAGCTAAGTAGTTTTTCTCTATGTGCTTCACTTATATCTTTTGAGCTAAGTAGTTTTGCTCTATGTGCTTCACTTATATCTTTTGAGCTAAGTAGTTTTGATCTATGTGCTTCACTTATATCTTTTGAGCATTATAATTTTGCTCTATGTGCTTCACTTAGATCCTTTAGAGCATGGTGGTGGATTTGTTTTAAAGAAACTATTGATCTCTCATGCTTCAATTAAATTATTTTGAGAGTCTCTTAATAGCATGTTAATTTGCTTAATAATAATATGCTTGGTATTCAAGATTTATGAAACTTTCTTTTGAGTGTTTTGAATACTAAGAAAAGATTGAAACATGATAATTGTTTTGAGATATGGAGGTGATAATATTAAAAGTCATGCTAGTTGAGTAGTTCTGAATTTAAAGAATACTTGTGTTAACGTTTGTGATTCCCATAGCATGCACGTATGGTGAACCATTATGTGGTGAAGTCGGAGCATGATTTATTTATTGATTGTCTTCCTTATGAGTGGCGGTCGGGGACGAGCGATGGTCTTTTCCTACCAATCTATCCCCCTAGGAGCATGCGCGTAATACTTTGCTTTGATAACTTCTAGATTTTTGCAATAAGTATATGAGTTCTTTATGACTAATGTTGAGTCCATGGATTGTACGCACTCTCACCCTTCCACGTTTGCTAGCCTCTCTAATACCGCGCACTTTGCCGGTATCATACACCCACCATATACCTTCCTCAAAACAGCCACCATACCTACCTATTATGGCATTTCCATAGCCATTCTGAGATATATTGCCATGCAGCTTTCCACCGTTCCATTTATTATGACACACTCCATCATTTTCATATTGCTTAGCATGATCATGTAGTTGACATCATATTTGTGGCAAAGCCACCATTCATAATTCTTTCATACATGTCACTGATGAGTCATTGCATATCCCGGTACACCACCGGAGGCATTCACATGGAGTCATATTTTGTTCTAAGTATCGAGTTGTAATTGTTGAGTTATAAGAAAAATAAAAGTGTGATAATCATCATTATGAGAGCATTGTCCCAGTGAGGAAAGGATGAGGGAGACTATGATTCCCCCACAAGTCGGGATGAGACTCCGGACGAAAAATAAATAAAAGAGGCCAAAGAAGCCCAAATAAAAAAAGGAGAAAGAAAAGAGGCCATAAAAAAAGAGAAAAGGCCCAAATAAAAAAATGAGAGAAAAAGAGAAAAGGGACAATGTTACTATCCTTTTACCACACTTGTGCTTCAAAGTATCACCATGATCTTCATAGTAGAGAGTCTCTCATGTTATCACTGCCATATACTAGTGGGAATCTTTCATTATAGAACTTGGCTTGTATATTCCAATGATGGGCTTCCTCAAATTGCCCTGGGTCTTCATGAGCAAGCAAGTTGGATGCACACCCACTTAGTTTCTTTTTGAGCTTTCATATACTTATAGCTCTAGTGCATCCGTTGCATGGCAATCCCTACTCACTCACGTTGATATCTATTGATGGGCATCTCCATAGCCTGTTTGATACGCCTATATGATGTGAGGCTATCTTCTCCTTTTTGTCTTCTCCACAACCACCATTCTTTTCCACCTATAATGCTATATCCATGGCTCACGCTCATGTATTGCGTGAAGATTGAAAAAGTTCTGAAAAAGTTAGAGTATGAAACAATTGCTTGGCTTTTCATCAGGGTTGTGCATGATTTAAATACTCTTTGTGGTGAAGATAGAGCATAGCCAGACTATATGATTTTGTAGGGATAACTTTCTTTGGCCATGTTATTTTGAGAAGACATAATTGCATTGTTAGTATGCTTGAAGTATTATTATTTTTATGTCAATATAAACTTTTGTCCTGAATCTTTCGAATCTGAATATTCATATCATAATTAAGAAGATTTGCATTGAAATTATGCCAAGTAGCACTTCGCATCAAAAATTCTCTTTTTATCATTTACCTACTCGAGGACGAGCAGGAATTAAGCTTGGGGATGCCTGATACGTCTCCAACGTATCTATAATTTTTGATTGCTCCATGCTATATTATCTACTGTTTTGGACTATATTGGGCTTTATTTCCCACTTTTATATTATTTTTGGGACTAACCTATTAACCGGAGGCCAAACCCAGAATTGCGTTTTTTTGCCTATTTCAGTGTTTCGAAGAAATGGAATATCAAACGGAGTCCAAACGGAATGAAACCTTCGGGAACGTGATTTTCTCACCGAACGTGATCCAGGAGACTTGGACCCTATGCCAAGGCATTAGAGAGGCAGTCACGAGGGTGGGGAGCGTGCCCCCTGCCTCGTGGGCCCCTTGGAGCTCCACCAACGTACTTCTTCCTCCTATATATACATATGTACCCCCAAACGATTAGAGAGGGATCCAAAAACCTAATTCCACGGCCGCAACTTTCTGTATCCACGAGATCCCTTCTTGGGGCCTGTTCCAGAGCTCCGCCGAAGAGGGCCGTCATCACGGAAGGCTTCTACATCATCATAGCCTCTCCGATGAAGTGTGAGTAGTTTACCTCAGACCTTCGGGTCCATAGTTAGTAGCTAGATGGCTTCTTCTCTCTTTTTGGATCTCAATACAAAGTTCTCCCCCTCTCTTGTGGAGATATATTCGATGTAATCTTATTTTCGCGGTGTGTTTGTTGAGACCGATGAATTGTGGGTTTATGATCAAGTCTATCTATGAATAATATTTGAATCTTCTCTGAATTCTTTTATGTATGATTGGTTATCTTTGCAAGTCTCTTCGAATTATCAGTTTGGTTTGGCCAACTAGATTGGTAGTTCTTGCCATGGGAGAAATGCTTAGCTTTGGGTTCGATCTTGCGGTGTCCTTTCCCAGTGACAGAAGGGGTAGCAAGGCACGTATTGCATCGTTGCCATCGAGGATAACAAGATGGGGTTTATTTCATATTGTATGAATTTATCTCTCTACATCATGTCATCTTGCTTAAGGCATTACTATGTTTTTAACTGAATACTCTAGATGCATGCTGGATAGCGGTTGATGAGTGGAGTAATAGTAGTAGATGCAGAATCGTTTCGGTCTACTTGTGAGTAGCTATCGTTTTGTGCAGGTACGAGGGACTTGAGCGTGGCCTCCTACTGGATTGATACCTTGGTTCTCAAAAACTGAGGGAAATACTTACGCTACTTTGCTATATCATCCCTTCCTCTTCGGGGAAAACCAACGCAAGCTCAAGAGGTAGCAGGAACCGCCACCACCGGCGCTCGGTTTGTCGACAACCTCAAGCCCGGCGGCGGCGAGAGCCTCGTCATCGAACACCTCCACCTCGGTTGGCGCCCTGGTGCTCGCCGTTCCCGGGAGGTGGACGAATAGGTCGTCGCTCACCTTTAAATATTTGCCCGAGCCAAAGGCAGCTGAGGAAGAAGGTTGATCGTCCACCAACCCCTCCCCGGCAGGCCCTTTGCCAGCCTCCCCGACAGGCCCCTTGCCGGCCTCTTCAGCAGCGTTCTTGGCGGCCTCCTTGGCGGCAATCTTGTTGGCCTCGTCCTCGGCGTCCTTGGCGACCTCCTCGATGACGGTGTTGATATCCTCCTGGACGCCGAGGAAGGGCCTGGATACCAAGAAGGGTAATGAGATGGAGCCAAGATCAAGATTCAAAAAGAAGAAGAAGGAACAGGGACAAGAAGCGAACAACTTACCTGCACGAGGCTGGGAAGAAGTGGCGCCTTCCCCGCCAATGTTCGTTGCCGGGGCAGAGCCACCGACAACCAAGCTCGCTCCCTCCTCCTCCATATGTGTGGGATCAGTGGTCGATGCCCTTGCCGGGGACGCCCCTCTGGGCGGCGTAGTTGAGGGGGCGGCGTGTTGGGGGTGGCCCTCGGCGGCTCCTCCTGCTGCTGTTCTCCTCCTTCAAACCCGGCAAGGTAAGCATCAAAGATTCACACCCCAAGGCTCATCAGTTAAAGAGTGAGTGGCGGACTCACGCTGGGGGCTGAAGCGGGGGCTGCGTCGGGGGCTGTTGTCCGGGCTGCTCTCCACCAATAGCGGCGTATGCGAAGTACCCGCCACGAGCTTGTCGCCGCTGAGGCCTTGGCCCTCTTCGCCACCCTCTGCGCCAGCGTCTCCGTGTCCCTGTGAATATGATACCAAATCAAAGGAAGATAACACATGCGTAAGTTCAAGAGATGATGGGGGAAGAATACTTACTCGTTCTCCACCTTCTCCTCCGTTAGCTTCCTCTTCCTTGCCGGGCTATAGGACCCCAGGTCGAACTCGGCCTCCAAGGTGCTGTCTGAAGGAGGAGGAGAAGGGTACGGGGTCCGGTGCCGTTTGGAAGAGGAAGAAGCAGTTGTTGTCCTATTCACCACCGCGGCCTTCACCGCCTTCTTCACTGCCGCGGCCTTCATCGCCCTCGTCTCATGCACGAGCTCCCCCGGGCCAGCTGCCACTGCGTAGTCCTGCCGGGCCGGACCGGATCGCCAGAGGTAGCCCACCGCAAGGCATGCCGCCTCCCCGCGGCCGAAGGGTCCTTCACCTCGACCTCCTCTTCGGACGACTCTTCGCCTGCATCTTCAACTAGGGGAGCCTCATCATCGGTGCCGCTGGCCTCCCCGGCAGACTCCGCCCACCGGGCGAACACCCTCTCCTCCACGGCCACGTCGGCCTCATCCTCCATGCCGCCAGCGCTGCCGACCTCCCAGGAGAGCGCCGCCTCCGCCGCCCTGGTGGTGATGTAGTCCAGCTCTGCCTTGGTGGTGTCCTGGATGAGCAGCAGCTAGTCGCGGACATAAGCATCCGACAAGGCGTCGAAGAACTCATGCGCCTTCTCCACTGGCAGCTCAGCCCAGGCCGAGTTAAGGCCATGTGCGTTGAACTTCGGCATCATGGCGATGATGGCGGACTGGCGAGAGTTATTGCTCAGCAGGACCACTCCCGCCGGCAACCCAAACAGGGGGCCCTTGACGGCCTTGCCGGCCTTCGTGGCCCTGCTGGTCCTCTCAGCCCTGCTGTCGCTGCCCACATCAAGCTGAAAGAGCCTTTGATAGAAATGGACAAGCCCCGCCACCGTGAAGTTATGCTTCAGCCAGGGCAGAGCCTCATGACGTTGGCCGCATTCCTGAAGTCCTAGGTCGGCCTCCCCTTGTTGTGTAGCGGGGCGAGTCAGCAACGGATGAAGTCCGCCCCAATCATCTCGAGGGTGAGCCCAGCTGTGGTGAGGCGATGGATCCTGGTGGTGCCGATCGAGAGCTTCTTGTCGTTGGCGTCCAGGTGGCTCCAGTCCGTGTGGCGGGTCAGCGGGCTCTGACGAACCCGACAAAACTCTTGCGGGTCCTCCTCCTTGATCCAGCACCACCGGCCCCGCCACTCCTCCCACCTCTCCTTCTGGGCACCCTCCGAGTACGTGCCTTTCTCCTGGGTCCTCGGGATCCAGGCGATGCTCCCAGAGATGGCACCCCCAGGTTGTAGACGAGGGGAGAAGTAGTGGCGGAAGAGCGCCGTGCTAGGGAGCACCCCGGCAAAGCCCTCGCAGAGGTGGGCAAAGAGAGCCATGCACGCCACGACGTTCGGTGTGAGATCCAAAAGATGGAAGTCGTAGGTGTGCATGACGTCGTTGTAGAAGTCAGAGAAAGGGGGGCAGAGCCCGCAAGAGAAGAAATCGACGAAGAAGGGGTACTGATTTGGGCCGCCCTTGGCAAAATCCGCGAGGACGACGAGCGTGGTAGGGTGCCCCGTCATCTTCCTCCCCCACAAGGGCAAGAAGAAGTTCTTTAGGTGGACTGCATCGACCGTCAGCGGGAAGTAGGCAAGCTGCGTCCGCCGCATCGCCGACTCGCTCTCCGGCGCCTCCTTCTCCCTGGCATCCTTGGCCGCTCCCTTTCCCCTGTTGGTTTTGGGCGCCATGGCAGCTGGGAGGGGGCGAAAGATCAAGAGAAATGGGGGCGCAGCGGCATCAAGCAGAAGCAAGAACTTTGAATCTTTCGCCTGAGGAAGAAGAGAGGAATGGCGGTTCCAAGATTGGAAGAGGCGTAGAGGGTAAATGAGCAGCGCGCCTGCGGTTTTCCTTTTTTATGGGGAAGGCGCGGGCCGCCTCTTTACCATTTACCACGATGTGACGCATGAGGGCAGCAACCGCCCCATGCATGAACCCCACGTCACGCACGACCCCCACGCCGCGCATTCAACGCAGGTCATGGGGAAGTGCAACTGGCGAGGGAGTTACTGCAGTACAACTCGACCCCGCATGCCCGCGCACCGTTTTGGGCCTAGCCCAACAACGCGTCGCACTTATGTGTGGCCCAGGCCCGGGGGCTCCTGTCGGTGCACAAAAGGAGGGGTACTACTTTGTACCCCTTTACTTGTGCGCGTGAAGTTGGAGCCGTGCCTGCGGCCACACCTAGCGCGACAAAGGATGGAAGCAAAGCCACAAGACAACCAGAGCAATGCCAAGCCAGAAACACGAAGAGCAGAAGGGCGAGGCGAACTCCCCCGGCAAGAAGCTTGCCAGGGCAACTTGCCCAACACCAGTTGAGCCACCACCCTTGAGCCCAAGAGTTCCAACACCATCAACCACTTTGGAACCGAGGCTCGGGAGGCACCTCCATGGTGGCCTGCAGATCTTTATGAAGACCAAGAACATGCAAGACTAGATGATAACCAGAAGACGACGATGCTCAGCAAGATCCTTGCCGAGGATACCCACAAGACCCCCCGGTAAGACCCTTGTCGAAGACATCCGCGAGGCCGCAGCCAGTCAAACATCTGCCAAGACTCCACCACCGTTCCCATGCAGATGCCAACCCACCAGCTAGGAGAGCACCTGTGTGGTGACGTGCGACCTCTTGGCCAATTCAGCAAGCACTTGCATGGTGGAATGCAGATCTTCGTGAAGACTATGCCACCGCACCAACTCAGCAGCCAGCCTGCCTGTGTGGCGCTACACGCCTCGTTAGTTCAGACACGCGTCGAAGCCATGCTAGGCGGCGATAGCTGGGACGACCATCCTTGCCGTCCCCGATAAAGCAAGAAGGGCACGTCGGCAACACATTAAATGTGTTTGTCCTACGGTGCCAGGAGATAGACTCGACCACTGTATAGCTTTCCACGTCCTGTATGCCACTGTAGCGGGCCCTTCGACTATAAAAGGAGACCCGCGGCGTACTTACAGAGGATTCTGATTTTTTTGACCTTGCATGCTTTGTACCTAGTCCAAGAACACCAGATAAACCTAAACCAGCAAGAGTAGGGTATTACGCACCACTTGCCGCCCGAACCGGGATAATCCCCCTGCGTTGATATCTCAATCCCGCTCTTTCCACAGCCCCACGCCCGCCAACCGTAGCGAAAGGGATTCCTCGTGATCCCGTAGGTGTCGTTTCCCCCGACATCCCATCTCGATGAATAAATTGTAGAACTTGCACGTCGACGTCTCAAAACTCACACTTTGGACGGATCTCCTTCTTCCATCTGGACTGACAGTTACAGAACTTCCATCAGGTAACTCACATAACAAGCATGAATACACCGATAT
>NC_041388.1:102639270-102641025 GCF_002162155.2 Triticum dicoccoides
ACCGATATCAACGAGAAATTGTGAGGGGGGGGGGGGTTCACAGCGATGGCGGGCAAGGGGAGGGTGGAGACGTGGCCAGCGTTCAGTTCAATTGGCGGTATTCCGTCAGTGCTGCAAAAACAAAAACATTTGCATTTTCTAAAGCTAACAAAGGGCAGATGAACTGAGTCTGATTTTGCTAGTGAACTGATGCAATTTTATAGAATGAACCTTCACAGTTCCCCAGTTCTTAGTTCAATTGGTAGTGTTCCGTGAGTGTTGTGGAAACATGACCATTTGCATTTTTTGAAGCTACTGGGGTTGTTGGGGCGGCACTGAACGGGCACTGGTGGTGGTGGTGAACAGCCTGGGGTGGCGAAGGTGAACGACCTGCGTGCTGAGGCAGCGGAGGGCGACGCCGGATCATTTGGGAGGCCCAATTCCAATAAGAGGTGTGTAAAATTAATTGACTAATATCATATTTTGCTACTTTTAGTTGCAGCCCCAATTCCAATAAGAGATTTGTAAAACTAATTGACCAATATCATTTTAGCAAAAAGAACCTGTCCAGTGGGCACCCATGATAACTACAAGCAGCAAGTGGCATAATGAAAATAAGCCTAGTATGAGCTCTAGCAAGTAGCAACTGTGAGCATTGAGATTTATGTATGCCATTTCAGTGTGTATCGTCATTAAATTGTTTAAGATCCCAGAAAGCCGAGGCGGACATGGCCTCGTAAATCCTAACATTGAATGTATATCTTTTATGTTATGAAAAGTAAGTGGTATCATCCGTCAGACACACACAACAATTATTTATGTAGTCTATCATCCATTGTACTGCCATTAGCACTGCACACACACCGCCATTAGTACTGACATTAGTACAACAATAATTTCTTTGGTCAGACATCCATTACCCTAACCCAAAATGTACTGCCATTAGCACTGCACACAAATGGCCATTTGTATTTCAATTGTTGTAATATATGTAGTTGAACTTATAGATTTCCATTTGTAATTGTTGCTCTTATAAATATCATGTGTGTTTGTTTACATACTGAAAATGAAATACATACTGAACTTAACAATACGGAAACAACAATACTTCCTACTTGTATCTCTTTGTTGCCATGTAGTTAGAGCTTACAGCCACATGAGCAAAATCTTTTATTATATTTTTGTAATAATCTGACATATAGTATAAAACCAATCTGGGTTTTAACACATACAATTGAACTTTTCTGTACGTTTTTCTTGAACTGATGGCATATATACATGGTGAACTATAATGCATCAATTTTGGCAGTAAACACAATTCATATTTTTAGAATTAGGAGATGGACCGAGCTGATTGTTCTAGGTACGGTGAACTGATTTTGCAGATAAAAATCTAGTTTCTATGTACGATGGACTGCAGGAGCAAAGGAAAATGGGACACATTGGTTGAAAGTGTCTTCTTTCTTCAATTGAGCAGGTGGCCGAGCAGCGTGGTGATAGGGGGCGGCGCGCGGCGGCACAACTGATGCTCATGACTAACTCGTCCATCTCGACACTATGGGGTCGAACTGAGGACGGCTATGGGAGTAGGGAGCATCGAGCGCAGCAGGTGGTGGCGCATACCTAGGTGAAGCAGGAAGGAGACGCGCATGCAAACAAGAAGGGCCCGGTGGTTGGAGTTCGTCTTCATCCATGGCGAGCACCGGGGTGCGCCTTCCTCGGTCGCGGAGCGACTTGCGCCTCCACACTTCCCCGCCGCGCCGGGCCTCTGCAACC
>NC_041388.1:102641348-102665870 GCF_002162155.2 Triticum dicoccoides
AGGCCGGTGTGTCGCCACTAGCCTTCAATGAGGACTGACACTATTAGCGGGAAAATGATGGCAGAAGAGGCGGGAAACCGATGAGAGGAGTGGTGAGAAACGGTAGCCTGTTTAGAAAAGCTAGTAGAGAAGGAAGCGTGAGCAGCACGACGCATGCGCATAGTGCTTACCCATGTACTGCATGTGCTGTCGAAAGGGCCCAGAGTTCCCGTTCGATCTGGGAGCATCCAACGGTGCACACGTACGATCCATGGGGTTTGGTGAAACACCCCAAAAATTTAACCAAATTTTATTAAGTAAAATTTGGTCAGAAATAAAAATTTTGAGCTGTATGAGCTCAATTATTAATTTCAAAGCTTTCTATTTTCTGTTTTACAAAATTCTTCCCTCCATAGAAGATTATTTTTGTGAAATGTTGTGGTCCTTGGTTGATTTGTAAATCATTTGATTTATATCATAAGCAACAGTAGGAAACATTTTCATAATAAAATTTTCCACAAGCAATAGTTTTAAAAGCATTTTCAATACTTAAAAACACTTCTATTGCACTACAATTATTTTAAATAATTGTTTCAAAATCCCACAAAAATTATGAGAGGTCCGGTGATTCCTATAAATCACTTTTGTGCAAAACCCTAACTATGTCTTTTGAAAATTTTGAGTGAAACATCTTCTTTCCAATTTTGTCCCATACTTGAGTTATAACTGCAACCCTAATTTTCCTAGCTCCATTAATTTTGAAACTTTGCCATCTTGTAGTACTTCCAACCAAAACCTTAACTCCAGGAGATCAACTTTATTTGTGTCTTTTAAGACCATGAAACACTCCTCTGAAGTTTCTATCTAGAACTAAATTATGGTAAAACTTGCACTAGCAAGTTTTCCATATTGCCAAAATAACTCCACCACCTTATCTATCATCTAAACAGACCTCACCTTGCCAAGTTTCATCATCAACAAAATTCTCTAGCTTGCCCTGGTATTCTGTCGAACACTTCATGTGCATGGCAGAAATCTGCAACTTTATAAACCTGCATTGGGCACCTGCTCATTTGGCCAAACCAACATGTCCACTAACTCTACCTCATCCACACTCTTGATCTTGTTAAGTTTTAGTTGCACCAGATCGCATTTGGTTGCCCTAGTATTTCTTCGAGCATGTCTCGTGCGTGTCTAGAGCGTGTTGAGAGCGCGCGTACTGCACCGCTGGCCTCGAGCTTCTGCCGTGTCTCTGCTGCCTCCCCCTCTCGTCCTAATCCTCCTCTGCATCAGCCCGACCGCCCAGGAGCTCGCCGACACCCTCGCTTGGCCCCTAGCACCACCCACCGCCGTCTTCGACAACCAGGACCGCCGCCCGACGAGTCCGCCTTCGCCACGTCTCTGTCCGGGCCCCTCTCGCTTGATTGCCAACGGCTCGAGCTCATCTGCAGCTCACCGGACACATTAGCGACACACTAGCCTCGCCACCGCCCACTCGCTCGCCTTGAATGGCCGCCGCCACGGTCAACTCAGGCATGGCACCGCCCAGGCCACCCGAGCCAGCCAGCGCATCCTCGCGGTAAATACGGACGGACACCGTCTGTACCTAACCGCGTAGACCACGCCTACCTCGCCACCGCTCGCGCTTTGCCATCAATGGCTGCCGCCACCTTGGCCATCCTCTGGAACCCGCGAAGCGACCTCCCCACACTATATAAGGCCACCCCAGGCTTGGCTAGTTCTTCAACACCACTCCCCCTGCTCCTGCAAGCTTCCTATATGTGACGCCCGAAAACTGACGCTCCAGATGCCTTCCATGTTTTGCGTGTCAGCTCTGCTATTTATTTGGTTGTTGCTTTTCATCATCGCATCATGTGCATTGCATCATCATGTTTTCAAAACTTGCATCCGTCCGGGTTCCCCCAGTTCCCCCCCTTGTCCGTTCTGAGCCAAGACACACTCGCACGCGCCCGCAGCACCTCCGAAATATTATTTTATAAGTGGCCGGAAAATGTTCTCGGAATGGGATGAAAGTTGGCATGCGGTGTTGTTATGTTGTCAGTAGACCGCCTGCCAAATTTCATCGCACTTAGAGTCCGTTTGACGCCCCAACAGATAACTATTGCGACATTATAGTCGGTCAAACCATCAGACGTTTTCGGTCTCCGGAAACCTTGCCGGGTTGCATTTCCGTCTCTCTCTTCTCAGCCCAAGACCTCTCATACACAGCCCACTAACCCCACCTAGGCCCAACCAACCTCCCCTCTCGACCGGTGCATCAGATCGCCATCGGAGCGCTCCAAGACGGTCTAAAACCCCTAACCCTAAACTTGCCCTATATAAAACTCTCCCCTTGCCATTTTGGGCACTTCCTAGCCTCCACCTACCCCTAGTCTTCTCCCACCTCGCAGCCGCTGCCGCCACCTCGAAATCCATGCCCAGTCGCTCCCCCTCCACCACTTGGCACCGCCGCCAGCGCCCCTGCAGCCAACCACATCGTGCCACCTCATCCCTTAGCCACCTTGCAGCCAGTCGGCGCAAGCCACGTGGCCTCCACACACCCTAGCACCGCTGCGGCCCACGGAAGCCCGCAGCCGGCCTGCCTCAGGCCGGATCTGGGCCCGACCGCGCGCCGAGCCGCGAGATCTCGAGTGCCCGAGTGCCCCACGCCACATCCCACAGCGTCCCCTAGCTCCCTCTGTGCCCAACCCACCGCCACCTCGCCGAACCACGATGGCCACCGGGAGCCGCGCCGGCGAACGCTGCCGCTGCATCAAGCGACCCCGCGCTCCCCTCTTCCTTTCTTCCCTGCTACCGGTTGTCGCTCCCTCTCACCTCCTGGCTTCCTCCTCGCAGGTGCACCGCCGCCATGGATAGCCGATGGAGCTCCGCGCCGCCCTGCCGGTTGACCGTGCTGCTGGCTGGATCCGATGACCCCGTCCCGAATCCACCCATCCCCGTCGTCCCCTGACCTCTGCCCGCTCCAGCCACCGTCCGTCTGAGTCCAGCGAGCTCCTGCCACGTCGACCTTGCCTCTTCTTCGAGCGACAGAACAACGCCACTCGCCCGCGTGAGGCCTCCTCTTCATCCCCACGAGGCCCAACCTCCCGCACTGCGCCAGGCCTAGCGGCGCCTCCTCCATCACCGGGCCAAGGCCCATTAGGTGAGGCCACCGCTAGCGTCCATGTTCTGTTCCGCACAGTGCATGGATTCGGCCCATGTCATATTTTTTCGGCTCTGCGAGTTTAGCAATTATTCCAGGATTTACCTGTTTTATAGAAAAACCCTTGGACATCATGCATTTAATATCTCACCAACCGTGCATCCAAATTGAACAAACTTAATATGTAAAATGCTTAGAATTTTGTCTAGTTTCTTAATATGCAACTTTCATCCATGTTATAAATGTTGTTTGTTTTAAACTTGCTTAAATGCCATGCTAAAATGATTTATTTCATAACTAATTAACCGTAGCTCGGATTTAAATAATCTTTTTATGTAAATGGGGTAGAAAAATGCATAGATTAACATGGTACCATTACTTTGCATGTTTAACAACTATAAAAATATGGTTTTAGGCAGAACAGTACCAAATTCATAACATGCATATGGGGATTTTCTGGAATTGTTGTTTGTTGTTTCCGGCCTCATTTAAACTTGCCTAAATAGTTAGTTTAATTATGCTTCACCTCTTCCCATGTTTAATAACATTTAATATTGTTGGTACATAATTGAGAGGGAATTAAATAATTGAATGTGGTGTTTCGTCAATATGCAACTCGTTGCATATTAAGCTCCACTTAATTTGTAGTATTATTTGTTGCACTTTGCCATGCCATGCCTCTTTAAACCGGACATGCATCATAATTGGTTGTGCATCATGCCAAGTTTATGTGATGGTTATTTACTATGATTCTTGCTTCTTTCTGGGTTGCTTCTCTCATTAGCTTCGGTTTCGTTCTGGAGTTGTGAGGATTCGTTCGACTACATCCGTTTGCCTTCTTCATGGACTCATTCTTCTTCCTTGCGAGATCTCAGGCACGATGACCATACCCTCGATATCAATTCTATCTTTGCTTGCTAGTTGTTCGTTCTATCTGCGGTTATGTGGCAGATGGGAATTTGTTAGTATCCGGTTGTAGATAACTTGACACTTAACTTAATTAAAATGAATCAACCGCATGTGTAGCTGTGATGGTCTCTTTCTGGCGGAGTCCGCGAAGTGAACACGGTATTGGGTTATGTTTGAATGTAAGTAGTTTCAGGATCACTTCCTGATCACTTCTAGCTTCACGACTATTGCGTAGCTTCTCATCTTACTCTTATTTGTGTATGTTAGCCACCATTTTTTGCTTGGCGCTTGCTGCAGCTCCACCTCATTACCTTATCCTACCCATAAGCTTAAATAGTCTTGATGCTGTGGAGCATCCTACAGTCATCCCCATGGACCTACCATCGCCTCATGAAGTGCCAAGAGAACCTATGCTCGAGCTAGAGCTAGAGCTCTCAAGACCGAGGGGACATCTCTCCTTAGTGATATTACATGTAATTCTCTCGAGACATGGCTACTACCTAAGTATGAGATGTTGTGCATGATTAGGTACCAAGAGGACCCTACCGAAGATGCACGTGAAGACGGACAAGCCACCAAGTCCACGGATGAAGAGGAACGCCAAAAGGAGAAGAAGGCAGCTCCAGGGCCCGGACATCTGGCCTCAAGCCCGGACATCCGGCCGCTGGGGACATCAGCTACAGCAGCCTTCCAGCCGCTGGACATCTACAGGCCCCGGACGTCCGGCCCCAGCCTGGACATCCGGCCCCAACGCCCAGATATCCGGAAAAGCTGCAACAGAGGACAGAAGAGAACCCCCGCCAGCCCGGACATCCGGCCTTCCGCGAACGCCCGGACATCTGGCCCGACGGCTGGACGTCTAGCCCCATCTGTCTGCGCACAGTAAAGGGCCGAGGCCCATGTATCCTTTTACCCCCTGGACTATATATACTCTCCTCCTACCTATGTTTTAGGGTTAGCAAGGGATTAGCTCATATTTTGTGTGAGATCTTTGCTCATCCACTTGGTTACCTTCTCCTCGGGGATCGCGCCTCCTCGGAGAAGATCCCCCAAGCGGATTCAAGACCCCTTCACAGGAAGAACATCAAGACCTCCTCGTGGAGAAGATCGTGCTACTTGTATCGTCCTTAGTTGACTGTGGATCATGTACCTCTTATGTGTTTGAGGATCTAGCATATGTGTGACTATTTCTTGTTGGTTTTAGTGATTCTCTCGTGTTTCCCCTCGTGATTTCCCTCGTTTTCCCCCTAGTGTTCTTCGTGAGATCCGCTCCTTTCGTGAAAGATCGGCCCCTAGGGTTCCTACCCTACATCATCTTGGTATCTAGAGCCAGGTTGATCACGATTTCGGAGCCTCCCTGTTGTGTTTCTAGCCTTGTTTTTGTTGATTTTGTCCCTAATTCAAAAATTTCCCCACAAAAATAGCCCCAATTTTTTTTGTGATTTGTTGGTGTGATGAAGTTTTGTTGGATTTGATCCATGGATTTCGTGTGTTGCAGGTAGATCTAGCTTTCCATCCACTTTTCCCCAATTTCCATCCACAAATTTCTCTGAATTTGGCCGGATTTGACCTCTCCACGTGAAGATCTTCGAGTTCGTCCATGGATCTAGAGCCCGGACATCCGGCCCGATAGCCCGGACATCCGGCTTTCAAGCCCGGACATTCGGCCCCTGGCAGCAACATCTCCATCCACCGCCTCGTTTTCCGTCCATATTTCGCCAAATTTTGTTCCGGTGCCCAAATACACTTCTGCATACCACCACCACTTCCGCATAGCACCGCCATATACCACATACACCACCATCGCTTACCACTACCAATTCCGACAATTATGTCAAATTTTGCTTTGAGAATTTGAGTTGTGGTTCCATGTCCTATTGTGTTTCGGCTATTTAGGTACGGTTCGACATCAACATCATCGCCGCTCATCTTCGCCACGGACACGTCATCAACAACAACCATCTCGGCTATATCATCTTGGTATTCGTGCCACCATTTTGACACCATACCGTAAGCAAGAAGCAGTAAACTCATGTTGGTATAGTGATACATCATTCTTTTCATTACATTGATAGCCATCATAGCCTCACTCTTTGCGTCGCTTACCCATCGAGACTAGCCTTTGAGTATTGTCGGCAACGTGACTTGTGCACATTAGTGGTCATACTTCCCATAGCATACATACATATCATCGGTGCATATCTTGGTATCATCTCTTGTGTCACAAGGTTGTCATCGCATACACAAGTGCTATCTTGGTTCGTGAAGCATTGCATGAGAAAAGAGCTCAAACAACAAAGAGCCAAACAGGCTTTTAAGCATAAGGGAAAGATAAGCAAAGAGCTTTTAAGCAAGAACCATAGCATCATACAACATTAAGATTGTCATACTAGATCATTTTGGATCATATCATCGAAACACCATACATAGAGCATACTTGGGATAGAAGTCGTTGCATTTTTGCTTAGTAGGTTGTGCACAAGTCTTCGTATCCGCATATTGTGCAATCGTGCTAGCGTCTCTCTAATGTTGTGGAACAAGAGCATTTTCGTGGATTCCACATGTTGGCTCATCCTTGGTTGCATGACCCACTTATCTCTTTGCGTGTGTGTTTCCGTGTACCTTATATTGCTTGGTCTACCCATTGCATTGCAAACTTGCGAATCTTTTCCAACATTATTGAAGCTCACTAACAATTGCGTCAAATTTTGTGCCACCATCCTAACCAAGCTCCACCATAAGCTTTTACTTGTGTAGGTGTGAGAAAACGACAAGAATTGGTACCAATTGTGCTATTTCCTTGTTCCACATTGGAGTGATCTTTGATCCACCTTCAACTTTGGTCAAGGTACATTTGGTATATGTTCTTCTCTTTCTACCACTCACATATTTTGCTTGGAATGATGGATAGGCCAATTACTTCTACCAACCCACTCTTTCTCGAGCAAGACGACGACATGACTTCCTTTGTCACAAAGAGCCACCTCTTTTGTGCACAACGTGCTTTGCATCAAGAGCAACAAGCAATGAATGACCGCATCGACCATCTCGCCACCGACTTGTGACTATCCGAGCAATGCACACGAGACTACTTCGACCACAAGCTTGACGATCACAAGCAAGAGAATGATGCAAGAATGGACGAGATTCGTGCTTTGTTGTTCAACCGCTCTTCTTCCACTTCGTCCTCATCAAGACGGAGCCGCTCAAGTCGACACTACGACTTCACTCTCTCCGGCTCAAGTACACCGACATCAAACACTCTTCGATGTGTCGCGCGCAACGATCGTCAAGCAAGCCTCAATCCTCTACGCGACAACGACTCTCAAGAGCACCGACACCGTGAAAAACCAAGCTACATTTGCGCAAGCACGAGAACGACAACGACAATGCCAACGAGAAGAGGAAGAGCGAGCACGCCTACACCAAGATGCACAAGATGCCGAGGAACAACGCCAAGAACAACAACTACGTGAAGCTCAAGCACTTGAGGCGCAACATGCCCTTCGAGATTCAAGTCACGCCATTGCCACACGTAATCTCCATCGGTGTGAATAAGAAGAAGCACTTCATGAAGAAGTTCAAGAGAGGATTTACCAATCACGTGCGCATCATCAAGTTCCTCAAGTTCGTCCTTGAGCTCGACAAGCCCCTCCACAAGATCCACAAGAACCCCAAGTTCACCAAAGGCATGAAGACAATGGAAATCCTCCATGACAAGAGCAACATGAGGTCGACAACCCTCCTCGCCAAGAGCAACATGAGTTTGACAATCCTCAACAACATGGGCGTCATCATCCTCGACCCCAACACAATGAAGAGCAATGCTACGGCAAGCTAAAGTTCACCATGCCCAAGTTCAATGGAAGTAATGATCCTAAAGAGTACCTTTCATGGGTATTGAAGGTCGACAAAATCTTCCGTTCGCACAACTATGAAGAAGAGAAGAAGATCGCGATGGCATCCCTTGAGTTCCAAGACTATGTCCTCATTTGGTGGGAACAAGTCATTGAGCATTGTGAGGCAAGAGGTGAACCACCCATCACTACTTGGGCGCAAATGAAGGATGTCATGAGAGCATGCTTCGTGCCTACCTATTACAACCGCGACCTCTTCAAGAAACTCCAACTACTCAAGCAAGGAACCAAGAGCGTTGAAGAGTACTATAAGGATATGGAGAATGCAATGATACGAGCCAATGTCACGGAAGATGATGAGCAAACTATGGCACGTTTATTGAATGGACTCAATCATCCCATCAAGAAGATCGCCGACTACCAAAGCAGAACATCAAGTGCAAGAAGACTTCAAGTATGTCAAGTTCTCATCCAAGTCATACGGCTTCTCCAACACCCAAGCTTCAACTACTCCAACACCGTCTACCTCAACCAAGCCTTATACAAGCAACATCGTCAAGTCGAGTTACAAGAAAACTTCGAAAACTCCAAGTCATCCTCCTACTACAAGCAACTTCAAGCTGAGAGCTTCATCATCATCTACCCCAACCGATGAGACCGTCAACACAAGTTCCTTCAAATGCTTCACATGCGGAGGCCGAGGCCACAAGTCCTTTGAGTGTACCAACAAGCGAACCATGATCCTCAACAACAATCGTACATACGACTCCATGAGCGAAGGAGAAACGGAAGCACTTGAGCAAGTCGCCATGCACCAGCAAGTGAACAATGAAGAGGAACAAGTATTTTGTGATGAAGATTCAAGTCCCGCTCTTGTTGTCTCCAAGGTCTTGACCCTTCAACATCACCAATAAGAAGGCCAAAGATGCCATATCTTTCATAGCAAGGCCGACATCAATGGAAGGTCCGTCAAGGTCATCATCGATGGAGGGAGTTGTCATAACTTAGCAAGTGAAGAACTTTGCTCCAAGCTCCAATTGCCCAAGACAAAGCACCCACATCCCTGCAAAGTTCAATGGCTAAGCGACTTCGGCACTATTCAGTCAAGCATCGAGTACAAATATCCTTCAAAATTGGCGCTTATGAAGACACTTTGGAGTGTGATGTCGTTCCAATGACTGTTTTCCACCTTCTTCTTAGTCGACCATGGCAACTTGATAGAGGTGCGATTCACAACGGCCGAACGAACCACTACATATTCAAGATGAAAGGAAAGGAGTACATACTTCGCCCTATGTCTCCAATCCAAGTGATTGCCGACAAGAAAGCCACCCGGCATGGAGAGAATGGTGAGAGAGTGAACCACCAAAAAGAGAGTGAGCGCCACAAGCCCAAATCGGGTGCCTCGATGCTGAGCGAAAAGAAGAACTTAGTTCTCTTTGCCACCAAAAGTGATGTAAGAGGAGTGTGTGAGAACCCATCTAGTGTCCTACACTATGTCCTTTTGTGCAAGGACGACGCACCAAAAGATAACACCTCTCACGCTCTACCTTTAGTGTTGTCTTCTCTTTTGCAAGAATTCCAAGATGTTTTCCTCGATGATCCCCCACTGCATCGACCTCATCCCCGGAACACCTCTTCCGAACAAAGCTCCCTACCGAGTCAACCCCGACGAAACCAAAGAAATACAAAGGGAAGTAAAGCATCTCACGGACCATGGACATGTGCGCGAAAGTTTGAGTCCTTGTGCCGTTCCGGTCATTCTTGTGCCAAAACGAGACGGTAGCTTTCGCATGTGCTCTGATTGTAGACCTATCAACGCTATCATGGTTCGCTATAGGTATCCCATTCCACGCCTTGATGATATGCTTTATGAACTTAGAGGTGCCGCTATATTTTCTAAAATTGATCTTAAAAGTGGTTACTATCAAATCCGCATACAAGAGGGTGATGAATGGAAAACTGCTTTCAAAACAAAGTTTGGTTTGTATGAGTGGTTAGTCATGCCTATGGGTCTATCATAAGCACCGGGTACTTTTATGCGTCTTATGAATCATGTCTTTCGCCCTTATATTGATGAGTTTGTTGTGGTCTACTTCGATGATATCCTTGTTTATAGCAAATCTCTTAAAGATCATGTCACCCATGTCCGAACCATTTTGCAAACTCTTCGAAAAGAGTGTCTCTATGCTAACATGGAGAACTGCCTTTTTGGCGTTGATAAGATCATTTTATTGGGTTTTGTCGTTTCCTCTAAGGGTGTTCATGTTGATGAATCCAAGATCAATGCTATTAAAACTTGGCCACAACCAACCAACTTGCATCAAGTGTGTAGCATCCTTGGTTTAGCCGGTTTCTACCATAGATTTGTGAAGGACTTTAGCGCGATTGCTTCACCTTTGCATGCTTTGAGAAAGAAAAATGAGCCTTTTGTTTGGGGACCATCCCAAGACACTGCTTTCAATGAGCTTAAGAATTTGCTTACTGATGCTTCCGTGCTTGCATTACCCAACTTTGACAAACCCTTTGAGATCCATTGTGATGCTAGTGGTAATGGCATAGGGGGTTTGTTAACGCAAGAGAAGCGCCCCATAGCTTACTTTAGTGAGAAACTTTCCGGAGTGCAACTCAATTACCCCATCTATGACTAAGAGTTATATGATTTAGTGCTAGTTTTGCATGAATGGGAACACTATCTTTGCCCTCATGAATTTATCATTCATACCGATCATGAAACGCTTGAATACCTTAAGGGTCAAACCAAGTTGAACAAGCTTCATGCTAAGTGGAGTGAATTCATTGAGTCTTTTCCTTATGTCATCAAGTACATCAAAGGTAAGGAAAGTGTTGTGGCGGACGCTCTTTCCCTCATATCCATGCTTGTTACTCAACTTGAATTGGATGTCATTGGCTTTGCGCACATAAAAGACTTGTATGCGCATGATCCCACTTTTACTATTCCTTATGCCAAGTGTTTGATGCATACATCTTGGGAACGCTATTACATCAAAGATGGATATCTTATGAGAGCTAACAAACTTTGCATCCCCGAGTCTTCTCTTCGTTTGTTGCTTTTGCAGGAATCTCATGGAGGAGGACTAATGGGACATTTTGGACGCGACAAGACTTTTGCTATGCTCTCCAAGAACTATTATTGGCCTAAGATGTTTCGTGACGTCAACCGCTTCACCAACCGATGCTCTACATGTCGCAAAGCTAAGTCTAAAGCTCAATCACATGGCCTTTGCATGCCTCTCCCAATTCCATATCAACCATGGGAAGATATTAGCATGGATTTTGTATTTGGTTTGCCTAGAACTATAAATGGAAAGGATTCGGTATTTGTTGTCGTGGACCATTTCTCTAAGATGGCACATTTCATTCCTTGCAATAAGATAAACGACGCTTCACATGTTGCGAATCTCTTTTGTAGGGACATATTGCGTCTACATGGAGTGCCAAAGACGATTGTCTTGGACCGCGACGTCAAGTTCCTAAGCTACTTCTGGAAGACCCTATGCGCCAAGCTCGGAATCAACCTACTCTACTCCATGGCTTACCATCCTCAAACCGACGGCCAAACGGAGGTGACCAACCGCACACCCTCCGCTCTACTTCGAGTGCTAATCAATAAGAACATCAAGGAGTGGGAGGAGTGTCTACCTATCGCCGAGTTCGCCTACAACCACGCACGACACTCAACTACCGGCAAGTCCCCCTCGAGGTCATCTACGGATTCAACCCATTGTCCCCTTTGGACATTCTTCCGCTATCACTACAAGAGCGCATCAATATGGACGCAAGTGCACGTGTGAACCATCTCAAGAAGGTGCATGAAGATACAAGGCAAACCATCAAGCGCCAAGTACAACGACTTGCGACCAAGCGCAACATCAACAAGAACCGCATGGTATTGAACATTGGAGATCTTGTGTGGCTACACCTTCGCAAGGATCACTTCCCCCACAAATGCAAGTCCAAACTTCGACCACGGGCGGACGGACCCTTCAAGGTGCTTGAATGCTACAACAACAACGCCAACAAGATCGACCTCCCGCGTGACAAGTACTCTATGAGCGACATCTTCAACGTCAAGGATCTCTCGCCCTACCATGGTGATGAGGATTTTAATCTGACGTCGGATCTTCCCCAAGGGAGGGAAGATGATGCGTAGCATCCTACGGTCATCCCCATGGACCTACCATCACCTCACGAAGTGCCAAGAGGACCTATGACTCGAGCTAGAGCTAGAGCTCTCGAGACCGAGGTGACTTTTCTCCTTAGTGATATTACATGTGATTCTCTCGAGACATGGCTACTACCTAAGTTCGAGATGTTGTGCATGATTAGGTACCAAGAGGACCCTCCCAAAGATGCACATGAAGACGGACAAGCCAACAAGTCCACGGATGAAGAGGAACGCCGAAAGGAGAAGAAGGCAGCTCCAGGGCCCGGACATCCGGCCCCGAGCCCGGACATCCGGCCGCTGGAGACATCAGCTACAACAGCCTTCCAGTCGATGGACATCTACAGGCCCCGGACATCCGGCCCGGCCCGGAAATCCGGCCCCAATGCCCGGATATCCGGACAAGCTGCAACAGAGGACAGAAGAGAACCCCAGCCCAGACATCCGGCCCCTCCAGCCCAGACATCCGGCCTTTGCGAACGCCCGAACATCCGGCCCCGTCTGTCTGCTCACAGTAAAGGGACGAGGCCCATGTACCCTTTCACCCCCTAGACTATATATACTCTCATCCCACCTACGGTTTAGGGTTAGCAAAGGATTAGCTCATATTTTGTGTGAGAGCTTTGCTCATCCACTTGGTTACCTTCTCCTCGGAGATCGTGCCTCCTCGGAGAAGATCCCCCAAGCGGATTGAAGACCCCTTCATGGGAAGAACCTCAAGACCTCCTCACGGTGAAGATCGTTCTACTTGTATCGTCCTTAGTTGACCATGGATCATGTATCTCTTATGTGTTTGAGGATCTATGAAAGGATCAAGAAGAGGTGTCTAGAGGGGGGTGAATAGACTCTTAGCAAGAAAAGTTGCAGTTTTTAAATTCTATAAGATGAAGTGGAGTTTTAGCACAAGCAAACATTCACAATACATATCAAGCAAGCATGACAAGAGTATATGAGCAGCAAAAAGTAAATCATGCAAGTTGCAAGAATTTAAAGGGATGGGATTGGAGTGTGCAAATGCAATTAGAGACACGGAGATTTTTTTTATCCGTGGTTCCAATAGGTGGTGCTATCGTACATCCACGTTGATGGAGACTTCAACCCACGAAGGGTAACGGTTGCGTGAGTCCACGGAGGGCTCCACCCACTAAGGGTCCATGAAGAAGCAACCTTGTCTATCCCACAATGGCCATCGCCCACGAAGGACTTGCCTCACTAGGGTATATATTCATGAAGTAGGCGATCTCCTTGCCCGTACAACCTCCTTGGTTCAACTCCACAATCTTGACGGAGGCTCCCAAGTAACATCTAGCCAATCTAGGAGACACCACTCTCCAAAAGGTAATAGATGGTGTGTTGATGATGAACTCCTTGCTCTTGTGCTTCAAATGATAGTCTCCCCAACACTCAACTCTCTCTCATAGGAGTGGATTTGGTAGAAAGATGATTTGAGTGGAAAGAAACATGGGGACGGCTAGAGATAAAGATTTATGTGGTTGGAATGGAATATCTTGAACTCAACACAAGTGTATGTGGTTCTCTCTCAGAAAATGTATGTTGGAAGTGTAGGCATGTTCTGATGGCTCTCTCCATGAATGAAGAGTGGGTGGAGGGGTATATATAACCTCCACACAAAAATCTAACCGTTACACACAAATCACCAAACTCGGTGGGACCGAATTATAAAACTCAGTCGGACCGATTTGGTTCATAATGTGCCCGTTAGGCATTTCGGTGGGACCGACATGATCAACTCGATGGGACCGATGTGCTAGGGTTGGGGTAAAGCCTTATCTCAGTTGGACCGGTTACACAAACTCGGTGGGACCGATTAGGGAAATAAGCAAAACAGAGAGTTGGCCAAGCAAACTCGGTGGGACCAATTTCATATTTCGATGAGACCAAAATTAATGTAATAGGCAACAGAGAGTTTGCAAGCCCATCTCGGTGAGACCGAGACCCCATCGGTGAGACCGAATTGATTAGGGTTTCTGGCAGTGGCTATGTCAAGTGAACTCCGTGGCGCCGGATAGAAAGTTTCGGTGGGGCCGAGTTTGACTTTTGGTTTGGGACAAATGTGGATATGAGAAAGTGGTTGAGGGCTTTGGAGCATATCACTAAGCACTTTGAGCAAGCAAGCCATTAAGCAACACCTCATCCCCTCTTAATATTATTGGCTTTCCTATGGACTCAATGTGATCTTGGATCACTAAAATGAAAAATGTAGAGTCCTGAGCTTTGAGCTTGAGCCAATCCTTTGTCCTTATCATCTCGAAGGGGTTCCACATCCTCTAGTCCATGCCACTCCATTGTCGAACTTATCTAAAGCATACTAGATGAAAGCATTAGTCCAACAAGAGATATGTTGACATTAATTACCAAAATCACCCAGGGATGAAAGCATTAGTCCACATCAGTCTCCCCCTTTTTGGTACTTGATGACAACATACATCAAAGCTTTAGATAAAGATATAGAGAATAACAAGTAAAGCTTTGGAAAGACATGTAACATGCATAGGCTCCCCCTATATGTATGCAATCATGTAAATATGGAATATAAGAGCATGTGAATGCATAAGCATGACAGAGTAAGCAATGTGTTACATGTATCTTGGCTATATGCATCAGATGAAATGATGTAAGTGTAGGAAATGTACCTTCATGCTCATGAGTCCTTGCAAACAGTATGTACATCAGCAAGAAATCCTCATGCACATGACTTTGATGCATATACTTACCTTGTGGTCTTGAGTTGGATTAGAAAGGGATGAATCTGAGTAAACAAGGTTAGATAACACAGATACATCTACTAGCCAGAGCAAACAAAAGGAACCACAAGAGTACCAAGATTTGGATGACATGTAGAGTGTGAGCACTGGATGCTCTATTAGATATAGACATGTCCCCAAAAGGTAAAGATATGCAATGAATTCAAAGATTTTCTTCCCTTGGATGTCTTGCTGCCCCTAAATCTTGTATGGGATACTGGGCGAAGATAGGGACCAGAAAATCAGAGCAAACCAAAAAAGCAAACATGAACATGCCTTTTCCCCTCTAAAGACAGGTGACTTCTCTCCTCTTTGAATACCAAGCATCTGGGGCTTTTATGTTATTTTTCTCTTCCTTCCTATTTGAAGTATTCTCTCTTCCCCCTTTTGAAGAATTAAGCTTTGATGTGATATCTCTCTCCCCCTTTGACATCAATTTCCAAGAAGGGTTCTCCTAGAGTGCGAGTCAAAATAGGTTAGGTCCTTGAGTCACAGAGCAAAGCAGCATATAGAGTGTCATGCTGGTAGAGGACAGGGATCATTGAGTGGAGCTGGAACAGAAATGCAGGAACAAGTGGCAAATGATCTTTTCTGCGTAGAAATCGGTGACACCGAGTTGTTTACTTCGGTAGCACCGAAAGATGTCAGTTTGATCAAAAATGGCAGACCGGTGTGACCGAGTTTAACACAGAGAGAACACTTGTCACCTCAGCTCACTAGGCAAATAAGATCTCACAAAGATTTACGAGGAATTGGATGCAGGGAATGCATAATAAAACAGAGAAAAGAAAATCTAGATGAAGTTTTTTTTTGATAAGGGAAAGGGAATACATATGCAAAGGGCAAAATGCAAAAACTCAAAGAAACACTAGAGAACTTCATCTAGAATTCGGCGGTGACAAAGTCACCTATGTTAGAGTATATTGACTAAGGAGTCAAGTGAGAACACTTGATCATAAGTCATACTCATCATTTAAGCTCAAAATGGGGTTGCCATTTTTCGTTTAAGCATTTGATGTATTCTCATCTTGTTGAGTTGCTTTGACCTATCACTTGAGGTTAAGCTTCTCTAAGATGAAATGACATACCTTGGGTGGTGGTGTCGATCCTAGTCATGTAGTTGAACTTGTGTGAGTTGCTCGAGGTTGATGTAGCTCACCAAGAGTCGGGAGCACCACTTGGAAGTGAGTTCATCTACCTACATGGGTTAGTTTTTGCAAGAAAGAGCACTTCTGTATACAAAACGACAATCATGAAACTTGATACCAATTGAAATTTGATATATATAATTTGTCAAAGGATGTGTTGAAGGATTTCATGCTTCCTTCTCATCAACCACCATTGTGTAGAGACTTTGTGATGTAGAGACTGCTCAAGATGTGAGTGAGTTGCAATCTCATAAATTTAGATTCATCCAAGTACCTACAAGGGTTAGATAACATGCAAGGGTGCAATATATCCAAGACATATGAATATCATTAATACGTCCATTTTGCATCATGCTTTTATATCGATGTTTATTGCATTATGGGCTGTTAATTCACATTATGTCACAATACTTATGGTTATTCTCTCTTATTTTACAAGGTTTACATAAGGAGGGAGAATGCCGGCAGCTGGAATTCTGGGCTGGAAAAGGAGCAAATATTAGAGACCTATTCTGCACAACTCCAAAAGTCCTGAAACTCCACAGAATGCCTTATAATAAATAATGAAAAATCCTCGCCAAAGATGAAGACCAAGGGGCCCACACCCTTTCCACGAGGGTGGGGGTGCCCCCCTAGGGCGCGCCCCCTACCTCGTGGGCCCCCTAGTGGCTCTCCGATGACCATCTTCTCCTATATGAAGTCTTTCATTGAGAAAAAAAACAAGAAGCAACCTTTTGGGATGAAACTCCGCCGCCACGAGGCGGAACCTTGGCGGAACCAATCTAGGGCTCCGGCAGAGCTGTTCTGCCGGGGAAACTTCCCTCACAGAGGCAGAAATCATCGCCATCGTCATCACCAACGCTCCTCTCATCGGGAGAGGGCAATCTCCATCAACATCTTCATCAGCACCATCTCATCTCAAAACCCTAGTTCATCTCTTGTATCCAATTCTTGGCTCCATGTCCGGGATTGGTGCTAGTAGGTTGCTAGTAGTGTTAATTACTCCTTGTTGTTGATGCTAGTTGGTTTAATTGGTGGAAGATCATATGTTCAAATCCTTTATGCATATTATTACCCCTCTGATTATGAACATGAATATGCTTTGTGAGTAGTTATTTGTTCCTGAGGACAAGGGAGAAGTCTTGCTATTAGTAGTCATGTGAATTTGGTATTCGTTCGATATTTTGATGAGATGAATGTTGTCTAGCCTCTAGTGGTGTTATGTGAACGTCTACTACATAACACTTCACCATTATTTGGGCCTATAGGAAGGCATTGGAAAGTAATAAGTAGATGATGGGTTGCTAGAGTGACAGAAGCTTAAACCCTAGTTTACGCGTTGCTTCGTAAGGGGCTGATTTGGATCCATGTGTTTCATGCTATGGTTAGGTTTACCTTAGTACTTTTGTTGTAGTTGTGGATGCTTGCAATAGAGGTTAATCATAAGTGGGATGCTTGTTCAAGTAAGAACAACACCCAAGCTCCAGTCCACCCACATGTCATATTATCAAAGTATCAAACGTGAATCATATGAATGTGATGAAAACTAGCTTGACGATATTCCCATGTGTCCTCGGGAGCGCTTTTCCTTATATAAGAGTTTGTCCAGGCTTGTCCTTTGCTACAAAAAGGATTGGGCCACCTTGCTGCACTTTATTTACTTTTGTTACTTGTTGCTCGTTACAAATTATCTTATCACAAAACTATCTGTTACCACTTATTTCAGTACTTGCAGAGAATACCTTGTTGAAAACCACTTATCATTTCCTTCTACTCCTCGTTGGGTTCGACATTCTTACTTATCGAAAGGACTACGATAGATCCCCTATACTTGTGGGTCATCAAGACTCTTTTCTAGCGCCATTGCTGGGGAGTGAAGCATCTTTGGTAGGTGGAATTTGGTAAGGAAAAATTTATATAGTGTGCTGAAATTTACTTTCACTTGTCACTATGGAAAGTAATCCTCTGAGGGGCTTGTTCGGGGTATCTTCACCCCAACCAGTAGAGCAAAGAGTTGCTCCTCAACCTACTGAACCTATTGAAAATGAAATTCCTTATGAGTATCCTTCGGGTATGATAGAAAAACTGCTAGCTAATTCTTTTACAGGAGATGGAACAAAGCATCCTGATGAACACCTAATATATGTGGATGAAGTTTGTGGATTATTTAAGCTTGCAGGTATACCCGATGATGTTGCTAAGAAGAAGGTCTTCCCTTTATCTTTGAAGGGAGACTCATTGATATGGTATACGCTATGTGATGATACAAGATCATGGAATTATAGAAGATTGAAATTGGAATTTCATTAAAAGTATTACCCTATGCATCTTGTTCATCGTGATCGCAATTATATATAATTTTAGGCCTCGCGAAGGAGAAAGCATCGCTCAAGCTTGGGGGAGGCTTAAATCAATGTTATATTCATGCCCCAATCATGAGCTCCCAAGGGAAACAATTCTTCAAAAAAATTATGCTCGTCTTTCTGAAAATAATCGCACCATGCTCGATACTTCTTGTGCTGGCTCTTTTATGATGAAGACTATTGGATTTAGATGGGATTTATTGGATAGAATTAAACGCAACTCTGAAGATTGGGATCTCGACAAAGGTAAGGAGTCAGGTATGACACCTAAGTTTGATTGTGTTAAATATTTTATGGATACCGATATTTTTAGTAAGTTTAGCACGAAATATGTACTTGATTCTGAGATAGTAGCTTCTTTCTGTGAATCTTTTGCTACTTATGTTGATCTCCCTAAGGAGAAGTGGTTTAAATATCATCCTCCCATAGAATTAAAAGTAGTTTCACCTATTAAAGTTAAAGAAAAGACTGTCACTTATAATGATCCTATTGTTCCTACTTGTTATGTTGAGAAACCACCTTTCCCTGTTAGGATAAAGGATCATGCTAAATCTTCAACTGTGGTTCGTAAAAGCAATATTAATACAAATACACCTCCTAAGCAAGTTAAAGTAGAACCTAATATTGCTATTGTTAAAGATCTCTTGTCTGATAATATAGATGGGCATGTTATTTAATTCTGTAATGAAACTGCTAGAATTGCTAAACCCCGTGATACAGATAAACCTAGACCAGTGGTAGGCATGCCTGTTATTTCTGATAAAATAGGAGATCATTGTTATCATGGCTTATGTGATATGGGTGCTAGTGCTAGTGCAATACCTATTTACCTATACAAAGAAATTATGCATGACATTGCACCTGTTGAGTTAGAAGAAATTGATGTTACTATTAAACTTGCTAATAGAGATACTATTTCACCAATGGGAATTGTTAGAGATGTTGAAGTCTTGTGTGGGAAAACTAAATATCCTGCTGATTTTCTTGTTCTTGGTTCCCAACAAGATAGCTTTTGTCCCATTATATTTGGTAGACCCTTCTTAAATACTGTTAATGCTACCATAGATTGCACAAGGGATGTTGTTACTGTCGGCTTAGATGATATGACTCATGAGTTTAATTTCTCTAAATTTAGTAAACAACACCGTGAAGAAGAATTGCCTAGTAAGGATGAAATTATTGGTCTTGCTTCTATTGACGTACCTCCTAGTGATCCTTTAGAACAATATTTGCTAGACCATGAGAATGATATGTTTATGAATGAAAGAAGGGAAATAGATGAAGTATTCTTTAAACATGAACCTATGCTGAAACACAATTTGCCTGTTGAAATCCTAGGGGATCCTCCTCCACCTAAGGGTGATCCCGTGTTTGAGCTTAAACCGTTGCCTGATAATCTTAAATATGCTTATCTTGATGAAAGAAGATATATCCTGTTATTATTAGTGATAACCTTTCAGAGCATGAAGAAGAAAGATTATTGAAAACTCTGAAGAAGCACCGTGCTGCTATTGGATATACTCTTGTTGATCTTAAGGGCATTAGTCCCACTCTATGTCAACATAAAATAAATTAGGAAGTAGATGTCAAACCAGTTCGTGATCCTCAATGACGTCTGAATCCTAAAATGAAAGAAGTGGTAAGAAAAGAAATACTAAAGCTTCTGGAGGCAGGTATAATTTATCCCGTTGCTGATAGTCAGTGGGTAAGTCCTGTTCATTGTGTCCCTAAGAAGGGAGGTATTACTGTTGTTCCTAATGATAAAGATGAATTGATTCCACAAAGAATTATTACAGGTTATAGGATGGTGATTGATTTACACAAATTAAATAAGGCTACTAAGAAAGATCATTACCCCTTACCTTTTATCGATCAAATGCTAGAAATATTATGCAAACATACACATTACTCTTTCTAGATTGTTATTCTGGTTTCTCTCAAATACATGTGTCAGCTAAAGATCAATCAAAGACTACTTTTACATGCCCTTTTGGTACTTTTGCTTATAGACGTATGCCTTTTGGTTTATGTAATGCACCTGCTACCTTTCAAAGATGCATGATGGCTATATTCTCTGACTTTTGTGAAAAGATTTGTGAGGTTTTCATGGACGACTTTTCCGTCTATGGTGCCTCTTTTGATGATTGCTTGAGCAATCTTGATCAAGTTTTGCAGACATGTGAAGAAACTAATCTTGTCTTGAATTGGGAAAAGTGCCACTTTACGGTTAATGAAGGTATTGTCTTGCGGCATAAAGTTTCTGAAAGAGGTATTGAAGTTGATAAAGCCAAGGTTGATGCTATTGAAAAGATGCCATGTCTGAAGGACATCAAAGGTATAAGAAGTTTCCTTGGTCGCACTGGATTTTATAGGAGGTGCATTAAGGACTTCTCAAAAATTTCTCAGCCTTTGACTAATTTATTACAAAAAGATATACCATTTGTCTTTGATGATGATTATGTAGAAGCATTTGAAATACTTAAGAAAGCATTAGTCTCTGCACCTATTGTTCACCTGATTGCAATTTACCCTTTGAAATTATGTGTGATGCCAGCGATTATGCTGTAGGTGCATTTCTAGGGCAAAGAGTTGAGAAGAAATTAAATGTTATCCATTATGCTAGTAATACTCTAGACAATGCTCAAATAAATTATGCTACTACTGAAAAAGAACTTTTAGCAGTTGTATTTGCTTGTGATAAGTTCAGACCTTATATTGTTGATTCTAAAGTAACTATCCACACTGATCATGCTACTATTAAATATCTTATGGAGAAGAAAGATGCTAAACCAAGACTTATTAGATGGGTTCTCTTGCTACAAGAATTTGATTTTCATATTGTTGATAGAAAAGGAGCTGAGAACCCCATTGCAGACAACTTATCTAGGTTAGAGAATGTTCTTGATGACCCACTACCTATTGATGATAGCTTTCCTGATGAACAATTAAATGTCATACGTACTTCTCGTAATACTCCTACTGATTATGCTAATTACATTATTGCTAAATTCATACCACCTAGCTTCACATACCAACAAAAGAAAAAGTTCTTCTATGATTTGAGGCATTACTTTTGGGATGACCCACATCTTTATAAACAAGGAGTAGATGGTGTTGTTAGACGTTGTGTACCTGAGCATGAACAGGAACAAATCCTATGCAAGTGCCAGTCCTAAACTTATGGAGGACACCACGCGGGAGATAGAACTGCACATAAGGTATTGCAATCCGGTTTTTACTGGCCTACTCTCTTCAAGGATGCCCGTAAGTTTGTCCTATATTGTGATGAATGTGAAAGAATTGGTAATATTAGTAGACGTCAAGAAATGCCTATGAATTATTCACTTGTTATTGAACCATTTGATGTTTGGGGCTTTGATTATATGTGACCTTTTCCTGCCTCTAATGGATATACACATATTTTAGTTGCTGTTGATTACGTTACTAAGTGGGTAGAAGCTATTACAACTAGTAGTGCTGATCATAACACTTCTATTAAAATGCTTAAAGAAGTTATTTTTCCGAGGTTTGGAGTCCCTAGATATTTAATGACTGATGGTGGTTCACATTTTATTCATGGTGCTTTCCGTAAAATGCTTGCTAAATATGACCGTCAATCATAGAATTGCATCTCCGGATCACCCACAGTCTAGTGGTCAAGTAGAATTGAGTAATAGAGAACTCAAATTAATTTTGCAAAAGACTGTCAATAGGTCTAGAAAGAATTGGTCCAAGAAACTTGATGATGCATTATGGGCCTATAGAACTGCATATAAAAATCCTATGGGTATGTCTCCGTATAAAATAGTATATGGAAAAGCATGTCACTTACCTCTCGAACTAGAACATAAGGCATATAGGGCTATTAAAGAGCTCAATTATGATTTCAAACTTGCCGGTGAAAAGAGGTTATTAGATATTAGCTCACTTGATGAATGGAGAACCCAAGCTTATGAAAATGCCAAGTTGTTTAAAGAAAAGGTTAAAAGATGGCATGACAGAAGGATACAAAAGCGTGAGTTTAATGTAGGTGATTATGTATTGCTATACAACTCTCGTCTAAGATTTTTTGCAGGAAAACTTCTCTCTAAATGGGAAGGCCCCTATGTTATTGAGGAGGTCTATCGTTCTGGTGCCATAAAAATCAACAACTTTGAAGGCACAAATCTGAGGTGGTAAACGGTCAAAGAATCAAACATTATATCTCAGTTAATCCCATAAATATTGAAACCAATATTATTGAAACCATAACCCCAGAGGAATACATAAGGGACACTTTCCAGAATGTTTCAGACTCCGAAAAGCAATAGGTATGTGGTACGGTAAGTAAACCGATTCCAAAACAGTTTTAAGGCAATATTTCTCCATTTTGGAATATTTAGAAAAATAGAAAATTAAGTAGCAGTCCGGGAAGGACACAAGGGCCCCACGAGGGTGGAGGGCGTGCCCTACCCCGCTGGGCGCGCCCCCTATCTCGTTAGCACCAAGTGTGCCTTCCGGACTCCGTTTTCTTGCACGATACGTATTTTTGTCGGTAAAAATTCACTATATATTCTCCCGAAGGTTTTGACTCCCGTACCATGCAAATATCCTCTGTTTTTGTTTCGAGTTGTTGCTGCTGCAGATTAGAGCAAGATGTCTTCTCAAGAGTCAGTCGGGGAGAGCCGGGTATCTAATCCGGCACCAGAACCAAGGGCAAACAGCGACCCTGACCACTTTGGGCCAGCAGCGGAGGAAGAGATGGAGGCTGACTTAATGAGGGTAGATGCCATGGAGGATCAAGAAGTCACCTCTCGCTTCCGAGTTGGGTTCACGATGGGGGAACTACAGAGCTCAGCTATTCCAAACTCGGTTATCCCTTCCAATGTTAGATTTCTTTCTTATGAAAATATGAAGAGGAGTGTCACTTGTTCTCCCGCAACTATGAAACACCCTTGGGTGCAAGGAGCTTTCGGCGTCACAGGAAAGCTTCGTAAGGAAACAATGGGCCTCAAGCAGCAAGTCAACAAGCTCGAGGAGGAGAATCGTATCCTGAGAGGAATCAACGCCAAAAATGTTTCACCAACAACAAAGAAGGATACATAATAACATGGGTATGGGCACTCCCCTTGGCAACTGCCAAGCTTGGGGGAGGTGCCCCGGTATCGTATCACAATCACAACTCCTATCTTTACCGTTTTCCTTAGTTCGATCCTATTAATAGTATTTTGATCTAGTAGAATAAAGTTTATGGCATGATCTAGTTTTAAGTTTTGCTTTATGATCTCTCTATGTAATCAAGTCCGTGAGCTATATAATAAAGATTAGTGTTGAGTCAAGGGCTTGATTTTCTTGCTATGATCTTGGGTGAATAAAAGAAAAGAGAAAAAGAATAAGAAGAAACAAAAGTTCATATTGATCTTATTGATAGTAATGACTTCACATAGAAAGAGTGTGATGATTAAAAGTTGTTGGGAGTTGGCAGACATAGCTTTGGTCATCGTTGCAATTAATAGGAAGTAATAAGGAAAGAGAGGTTTCACATATAAATATACTATTATTGACATCTTTTATGATTGGGAGCACTCATCAAAATATGACATGCTAAAGAGTTGATGTTGGACAAGGAAGACAACGTAATGGGTTATGTTTTCTTATATCTGAGATAAAGTATGTTGTCAGGGATCATCCAACATGTTGAGCATGCCTTTCCCACTCATGCTAGCCAAATTCTCAGCACCAAGTAGAGATACTACTTCTGCTTCCAAATACCCTTAAACCAGTTTTGCCATGAGAGTCCATCATATCTACCTATGGATTGAGTAAGATCCTTCAAGTAAGTTGTCGTCGATGCAAAGCAATAAAAATTGCTCTAAATATGTATGATTAGTGTGGGAGAAATAATGTTTATACGATCTTGTGATGTGGGAGTAATAAAAGCGACGGACTGCATAATAAAGGTTCATATCACAAGGGGCAATATAAAGTGACGTTCTATCGCATTAAGATTTTGTGCATCCAACCATAAAAGCGCATGGCAACCTCTGCTTCCCTCTGCGAAGGGCCTATCTTTTATTATTATCTTCTACCTTATGCAAGTGTCGTGGTGATCTTCACCTCTCCCTTTTTCATTTTATCCTTTGGCAAGCCCAGCATGTTGGAAAGAACCTGAT
>NC_041388.1:102666353-102726929 GCF_002162155.2 Triticum dicoccoides
TGAATGTAGGGGGGCATGAGTTATTATTGTTGACATTACCCTCGAGGTAAAAGGTTGTGGGGCAAAACTATAAGCCCCTATCTTTCTCTGTGTCCGATTAAAACTCCATAACCACAAGTATTGAGTGAGTGTTAGCAATCATGAAGGACTAGATGATAGTTGAATATGTGGACTTGCTTTTTAGCTCTGACATAGACTCTTTTTGATGTTATGATAAATTACAACTGCTTCAATGACTGAGGTTATAGTTTGTTGGTTCATACTTTTGCATTGTGAATAGATCATCACTTGAACATAAGTAATCATATGACAATATCTATGTATGTTGCTGTTATGAGAATAATCATGATGCCCTCATGTCCGTATTTTATTTTTATCGACGCCTCTACCTCTAAACATGGGGACATATTTATTGTTATCGGCTTTCGCTTGAGGACAAGCGAGGTCTAAGCTTGGGGGAGTTGATACGTCCATTTTGCACCATGATTTTATATCAATATTTATTGCATTATGGGCTGTTATTTCACATTATGTCACAATACTTATGGCTATTCTCTCTTATTTTACAAGGTTTACATAAGGAGGGAGAGTGCCGGCAGCTGGAATTCTGGGCTGGAAAAGGAGCAAATATTAGAGACCTATTCTGCACAACTCCAAAAGTCCTGAAACTCCACGGAATGCCTTATAATAAATAATGAAAAATCCTCGCCAAAGGTGAAGACCAGGGAGCCCACACCCTTTCCATGAGGGTGGGGGGCGCCCCCCCCTAGGGCGTGCCCCTACCTCGTGGGCCGCCTGGTGGCTCTCCGATGACCATCTTCTCCTATATGAAGTCTTTCGTCGAGAAAAAAAGAAGCAACCTTTCGGGACGAAACTCCGCCACCACGAGGCGGAACCTTGGCCGAACCAATCTAGGGCTCCGGCAAAGCTGTTCTGCCGGGGAAACTTCCCTCCCGGAGGGGGAAATCGCCACCATCATCACCAACGCTCCTCTCATCGGGAGAGGGCAATCTCCATCAACATCTTCATCAGCACCATCTCATCTCAAAACCCTAGTTCATCTCTTGTATCCAATTCTTATCTCCAAGTCTGGGATTGGTGCTAGTAGGTTGCTACTAGTGTTAATTACTCCTTGTAGTTGATGCTAGTTGGTTTAATTGGTGGAAGATCATATGTTCAGATCCTTTATGCATATTATTACCCCTCTGATTATGAACATGAATATGCTTTGTGAGTAGTTACGTTTGTTCCTGAGGACAAGGGAGAAGTCTTGCTATTAGTAGTCATGTGAAATTGGTATTCGTTCGATATTTTGATGAGATGTATGTTGTCTAGCCTCTAGTGGTGTTATGTGAACGTCGACTACATAACACTTCACCATTATTTGGGCCTAGAGGAAGGCATTGGGAAGTAATAAGTAGATGATGGGTTGCTAGAGTGACAGAAGCTTAAACCCTAGTTTATGCGTTGCTTCATACGGGGCTGATTTGGATCCATATGTTTCATACTATGGTTAGGTTTACCTTAATACTTTTGTTGTAGTTGCGTATGCTTGCAATAGAGGTTAATCATAAGTGGTATGCTTGTTCAAGTAAGAACAGCACCCAAGCACCGGTTCACCCACATGTCAAATTATCTAAGTACCGAATGCGAATCATATGAACATGATGAAAACTAGCTTGACGATATTCCCATGTGTCCTCGGGAGCGCTTTTCCTTATATAAGAGTTTGTACAGGCTTGTCCTTTGCTACAAAAAGGATTGGGCCACCTTGCTGCACTTTATTTACCTTTTTACTTGTTGCTCATTACAAATTATCTTATCACAAAACTATCTGTTACCACTTATTTGAGTACTTGCAGAGAATACCTTGCTGAAAACCGCTTATCATTTCCTTCTGCTCCTCGTTGGGTTTGACACTCTTACTTATCGAAAGGACTACGATAGATCCCCTATACTTGTGGGTCATCAATCATCATAAGAGAAATATCAAGGATTAGTCATAGATTCATGCCTTGCATGTATCCAAATGGAGTTCCTACTCCAAGTTTGAATCATCAATGATGTTCAATTATCCTCTCAAATGGCAAAAAACTTTCTCATCAAGCGGTTTGGTGAATATATCCGCCAATTGCTTATTGGTACGAACATGCTTGAGATCAATGTCCCCTTTAGCAACATGATCTCGAATGAAATGATGACGAACTTCAATATGCTTAGTTCGAGAATGTTGCACGGGGTTGTGAGCAATCTTAATAGCACTTTCATTGTCACAAAGTAATGGAACATGTTTCACATTGATCCCATAATCTTTAAGAGTTTGGGTCATCCAAAGTAATTGAGCACAACAGGAACCGGCAGCAATGTATTCCGCTTCAACGGTGGATAAGGATACCGAGTTTTGTTTCTTGGAAGACCAAGACACAAGAGATCTACCAAGAAATTGACAAGTACCCGAAGTGGACTTTCTATCAACCTTGTCTCCAGCATAGTCCGAGTCGGAATAGCCAACAAGATCAAAAGAGGACCTCTTAGGATACCAAATGCCGAAATTTGGTGTATGTATTAAGTATCTTACTATCCTTTTCACAGCCTTAAGATGACATTCTTTGGGGGGCGCTTGATATCGTGCACACATGCACATACTTAGCATAATATCGGGACCAGAGGCACATAGATATAACAATGATCCAATCATAGAGTGATAAACCTTTTGATCAACCGGTTTACCATCCTTAGTTAAATCAAGATGTCCACTAGTAGGCATGGGAGTTTTCATACCTTTTCTTTCTTGCATGTTGAGCTTCTTGAATAAGTCCTTGGTGTACTTTGTTTGAGAGACAAAGGTGCCTTCCTTAGTTTGCTTGATTTGCAAACCAAGAAAGAACTTGAGTTCACTCATCATAGACATCTCAAACTTCTACGACATTAGCTTTCCAAACTTCTCGCTAAAATGAGGTTTAGTTGAGCCAAATATGATATCATCAACATAAATTTGGAATACAAATAACTCACCAGTAACCTTTTTAGTAAAAATAGTACAATCTATATTTCCAATCTCAAAGCCTTTTGCAATGAGGAACTTGGTTAAGCATTTATACCACGTTCTAGGAGCTTGTTTAAGACCATAAAGAGCTTTGTGAAGTTTGTAAACATGATCGGGTTTCTTAGGATTGACAAAGCCAGGAGGTTGTTTAACATAAACTTCCTCCTCAATTTCACCGTTTAGAAAAGCACTTTTAATGTCCATTTGGTATAATGTGATATCATGGTGATTAGCATAGGCAAGTAAGATGCGGATCGACTCAAGTCTAACAACGGGGGCATATGTCTCACTGTAGTCCATACCTTCGACTTGAGTGTAGCCTTGGGCGACTAGATGAGCTTTGTTGCGGATGACTTGACCATCTTCATCTTTCTTGTTGCGAAACACCCATTTGGTACCAATGATGTTGTGGTTGTTGTCAGGATTCTCGACCAATGTCCATACTTGATTTCTCTCAAATTTGTGTAGCTCTTCATGCATGGCGTTTATCCAATCCGGATCTTCCAATGCTTCTTCAACCTTCATAGGTTCAATACTAGAGATGAATGAATAATGTTCACAAAAATTAGCCAAACGAATTTTAGAGCGAGTGATTCTCCTGGTTTGAATGTCATTGAAGATTTGTTCGACGGGATGATCTCTTGAGACCCTTGCTCGAACTTATGGGAGCTTTTGCTTGGGTCGGGGTGGAACATCTTCTTCATCTTGTCCTTCTTCTTGGCCTTCTTCATTGTTGACATTGTCGTTCTCTTGTCGTGGTGTGAAGGAGCTTGATGAGGTTCATCTTGATGTACTTCCTCGTTTTCTTCATCTTGATGTGTCCCACTCATGGATGCTTGCATGTCGACTCTTAGTTCACCTTGTCGTGAGGTGGAAGCCTCCACTTGGACGGATGATGTACTCTCCTTCACCTCCTTTGGTCGAATCTTTCCAATAGACAATTCTTGGATTGCTTCCGAGGGGTCTTTATCCCCTACATCAATTGGCAATTGATCTACTTGCGAGCCGTTAGATTCATCAAACTTCACATCTACCGTCTCTTCAACCTTTCGGCTGAAACTGTTGTACATGCGGTAACTATGAGAGTTTGAGCCATAACCAAGTAGGAAACCCTCATGAGATTTAGGAGCAAATTTAGAACGACGATGCTTATCAATAATGTAACACTTTGAGCCAAATACTCGAAAGTATCCAACTTGGGGTTTGTTACCAGTGAGGAGCTCATATGCCGTCTTGCCGAGTAGCTTGTGAAGATACAAGCGATTTGTTGCATGACAAGCTGTCTCAACCGCTTCCGCCCAAAAGTGTTTTGGAGTCTTGTACTCATCAAGCATCGTTCTTGCCATCTCAATAAGAGTTTGATTCTTCCTATCAACAACTCCATTTTGTTGAGGAGTGTACATAGCCGAGAACTCGTGTGAAATCCCCTCTTCGTCAAGAAAGGTGTCCACATTTGCATTCTTGAACTCCGTTCCATTGTCGCTGCGAACCTTCTTGATCTTCACTTCAAATTGATTTTGGGCCTTCCTAGTGAAGCTCTTGAAGATCTTTTGGACCTAAGATTTATCATCAAGAAAGAACACCCACATAAATCTTGAAAAATCATCAACTATAACTAGGCCAAATGAGTTACCACCGAGACTCTTATAGGCATTGGGACCAAAGAGATCCATATGAAGTAGCTCGAGCGGTCTTCCCATTGTCATAATGTTCTTCACGGGGTGGCTTCCTCTAACTTTTTTCCTACTTGACAAGCACTACAAAGTCTATCCTTGTCAAATATAACATCTTTTACTCCAAGGATATGATCACCCTTCATAAGCTTATCAAGATTTCGCATGCCCACATGACTTAACCTTCTCTGCCACAACCATCCTTTCGAAGATTTAGCAATAAAGCAAGTTCTAGGTTGAGCCTTTTTAGTGAAATCAACAATGTAAAGATCACCTCTACAGATACTGGTAAAGACAATTTTATGATTATCTCTACGAAACACTTGGCAATCTAGTTCAGTAAATAGGACGTTGAACCCAAAGTCAGCAAGTCTAGATACGGAAAGTAAATTGTAGCCAAGCGATTCAACGAGCATAACATTTTGTATGGAGCTATCATGTGAGATGGCCACCTTACCAAGGCCAACCACCTTACCCTTTGAGTTATCACCGAAAGGGAAATACTTTCGAGGGTCGTCATTTTCAGCAAGCTCACGAAACATATCTTTGTCTCCGGTCATATGATCAGTACATCCACTGTCAAGGACCCATTCCTTTCCTCCAACCATGTAGTTGTGAAGATTAGCCATAAGACCAAAGTGTCTCATCGCATCATCAAGATCATGGTCACTATCGTCATTCTCATCATAGTATCCATGTTCAACATTATCATGTGATGGATCAATTCCTAGAGAGAGGGATTAATTAGAAGTATGACCGTAACAATGTTCATCACTTTGAATTCTAATGAGTTCGGAAATGATATTGCTAATGATTCCAACATCTCCTTTGGCACTCGTAAAACTAGTAAGCTCAAATAGACAAGCACCAAATTTGGGATCATTGGAACTCATCTTACTCAAGGCAATAGACTTATGAAGAATCTCATCTAAGTTTTTCAAGGAATAGTTTGGAAATCGTTCCTCAAGGAATCTCCATATGGTGTAGGCACAATCAAGAGTAGGCAAGCTAGCAAGCAAGTTTCTAGGCAAACCTCTAGTGATTAAATTGCCAGTTCTAAGATTACGGATCATGTCAATAGACTCATCAAGGGTAGGATGCAAAGGATCAACATGAGGTGCACAAAGGCTAGTATTGTACTTGTTCAAATGATATTCATTGAAAATCTCAAGCATCTCATTTTTCCACTCATGAAAGTACTCACAATCAAGTATATGCACTCTATGTCTAAGACTCCCCAACATAGACTCATCCATCTTCCTCCAAAGGTGTTTAAACCAAAGCAATGGAGACCAAAGCTCTGATACCAATTGAAAGGATCGAGAAGAGGTGTCTAGAGGGGGTGAATATACTCTTAGCAAGAAAAGTTACAGTTTTTAAATTCTTTAAGTTGAAGTGGAGTTTTAGCACAAGTTCAAACATTCACAATACATATCAAGCAAGCATGACAAGAGTATATGAGCAGCGGAAAGTAAATCATGCAAGTTGCAAGAATGTAAAGGGATGGGATTGGAGTGCGCAAACGCAATTGGAGACACATCGATTTTTTATCCGTGGTTCCCATTGGTGGTGCTATCGTACATCCATGTTGATGGAGACTTCAACCCACGAAGGGTAATGGTCGCGCGATTCCACGGAGGGCTCCACCCATGAAGGGTCCACGAAGAAGCAACCTTGTCTATCCCACCATGGCCATCGCCTGCGAAGGACTTGCCTCACTAGGGTAGATCTTCACGAAGTAGGCGATCTCCTTGCCCGTACAAACTCCTTGGATCAACTCCACAATCTTGACGGAGGCTCCCAAGTAACACCTAGCCAATCTATGAGACACCACTCTCCAAAAGGTAATAGATGGTTTGTTGATGATGAACTTCTTGCTCTTGTTCTTCAAATGATTGTCTCCCCAACACTCAACTCTCTCTCATAGGATTGGATTTGGTAGAAATATGATTTGAGTGGAAATCAACTTCGGGAAGGCTAGAGATCAAGATTTATGTGGTTGGAATGGAATATCTTGACCTCAACACAAGTTAGGTGGTTCTCTCTCAGAAAATGTATTTTGGAAGTGTAGGCATGTTCTGATGGCTCTCTCCATGAATGAAGAGTGGGTGGAGGGGTATATATAGCCTCCACACAAAATCTAACTGTTACACACGAATCACCAAACTCGGTGGGACCGAATTATAAAACTCGGTCGGACTTATTTGGTTCATAATGTTACCCTTAGGCATTTTGGTGGGACCGACATGATCAACTCGGTGGGACCAATGTGCTAGGGTTAGGGTAAAGCCTTATCTCAGTTGGACCGATTACACAAACTCGGTGGGACTGATTTGGGTAATAAGCAAAACAGAGAGTTGGCCAAGCAAATCGGTGGGACCGATTTCATATTTCGGTGAGACTGAAATTAATGTAATATGCAACAGAGAGTTTGCAAGCCCATCTCGGTGAGACCGAAACCCCATCGGTGAGACCGAATTGATTAGGGTTTCTAGCAGTGGATATGTCAAGAGAACTCGGTGGCGCCGGATAGAAAGTTTCGATGGGGCCGAGTTTGACTTTTGGTTTGGGACAAATGTGGATGTGAGAAAGTGGTTGAGGGCTTTGGAGCATACCACTAAGCACTTTGAGCAAGCAAGACATTAAGCAACACCTCATCCCCTCTTACTAGTATGGGCGTTCCAATGGACTCGATGTGATCTTGGATCACTAAAATGAAAAATGTAGAGTCCTGAGCTTTGAGCTTGAGCCAATCCTTTGTCCTTATCATCTCGAAGGGGTTCCACATCTTCTAGTCCATGCCACTCCATTGTTGAACTTATCTGAAGCATACTAGATGAAAGCATTAGTCCAACAAGAGATATGTTGACATTAATTACCAAAATCACCCAGGGAGCACTTGTGCTTTCAATCTAGCATATGTGTGACTATTTCTTGTTGGTTTCAGTGATTTTCTCGTGTTTCCCCTCGTGATTTCCCTCATTTTCCCCCTTGTGGTCCTCGTGTTCTTTGTGGGATCCGCTCCTTTCGTGAAAGATCGGCCCCTAGGGTTCCTACCCTACATCACTTGATCTCGTGGGTGTGAGATTGCTGAGTCCTTATGACTCATGGATACATCCAAACAATTGCAGGTGCCGATGATACCAGTGTAGGTGATACTACCGAACTCAAGTGGGAGTTTAATGAAGACCTTGGTCGTTAGTATGTGTCTTTTCTGGATGATCAGTAGTGGATCCCAGTTGGGACGATCGGGGATCTAGCATTTGGGGTTGTCTTCTTTTATTTTGGTTCCATAGTCGGACCTTGTTGTACTCTGGAGGATGTATGTTTAACTTGTTATTTGTGTGAAGTGGCGATTGTAAGCCAACTCTTTATCCGTTTCTTATTCAGTACATGGGATTGTTTGAGGATTACCCCTCTTGCAACAAAACCACCACGCGGTTATGCCTCTAAGTCATGCCTCGACACGTGGGAGATATAGCCGCATCATGGGCGTCACACTATAGCAGCCAAACGCCCGCAAAGGGGTCGTCTTCCCCAACTCCGGTAGCTACGGCCGCCACCATCTTCCAGATGATTCCGGCGCCACCAGAGCTCCCCCTCCTCCACTCTCCTCACCTTCCACTCCCTAGTAGCCCCACGACTCCATCCCAACCTTCAATTCGCCCAGGGAGCCGCCGTAGGCGGAACTCCCCTTTCGCCCGACGCCGTCGTCTGCCGAAGAGCTCGCCGTCGGCGACTCCGTCCACCACGACGACCACGAAGGGTACCCAGGGGTCTGCCTCGATCCCCTGAACACGCCCAGGTGCTCAGCTTCCCGTCGTTCGCCGTCATTCGCTGGTGAGGGCCGCCGAAACAGAGCCTCTGTTCTGCCACAGGAGGGAGGGCGCGGTTGGACTGGTCAAACCTGACCGGTGGGCCAGGCAGACCCACTATCAATGACCAGCGCCACGCCAGCTCGATATAAGTGGAGGCGAATTTCTCCAAATATGTTTCCTCCTCTGCAAAGCGTAATCTGTGGAAGCGTAATCACTAAAGTACGTCTTCCTATTCTAAAAGTGTATTTCCTAATGAACTGTTTGCTTTTTTCTGTTTTAATTTAAATCCTGAGTTGACCCTAACTTTGACTGGCTCTATTTTTTAAACCACAACTCCAAATGACTTGATTCTTTTTCTGTTATTTCTCAATTTTCATCTAGTTTATTTTAGTATTTATTTCAAAAATTTCCAAACAACTTTTATGTACTATTTTGGAATTATGTGGTAATTGTATTGTTTTGAAAATAGGAAAAAGGAGGGGAGATATAGTTTTCAAAGTTTTGGAGTGCACCCAATCTTTCTGCATGCTCAAGGCAAGAATCTTGAATACGTGCTATGGTGAATGCATATTTGTTTACTTGCATGTAGAATTGAATTATGAATATGTTGAATTCATGTAGAATTTTCGTATTACCAGTCATACATGCATGATTCCCCTTGATGGTATTTTATCTTCACTTAAACATGAGGTATAAGTGAGTACGGTTACTTTCATGTGCCATATGTACCTGTGTTGGTCCATGCTAAATTACAGGAAGAATCAGTCACGAGAAAAGTGACCGTGAGACTGAAATCTCGTTGTGACGAGAATGATCAATGAGGGTATGTTGGGACATACCAAGTGGTGACCCTGTTGGGTACTGCCAAGGCATTATATTGTGCTAACCATTGCAGGAAAACTTAAACCTCCTGAGTTGACCATAGTTCGAGTCTTGTTTCGGTAACCCCCATACTGGTTTTGTGCTACCACTTGTCCCTGCCACGGGCAGGGTACGGTTCAGTAAGTTGTTAACCCCTTCCCGTGCACACACCGTATAGAGAGGCCACAATGAGGGTTTCCAGGTACCGGCTGCAATGCCAGTCATCGGGCCAGGGGGCATGGGTGTATCCGGTTGGGCCGAGAGGGGGGCACCCCTTGTAATCCATGCATGCTAATAGTGATCCCATGCTACTCGAGACAATGGTCTCCCCGCCTTAGAGTTTATCTTGAATGATGCTTTGGGTGATTCCTGGCATCCGGAAAGTTAATCTAGTGTGTGCTGGTCAGGTGTGTTTTCAATCCAAAGACCATAACGGGAATTAGTCAGCGTCTCAGCGTTGGCAAAAGAAATCATTTACTTGTGGCTAAGGAGTACACCCTCTGCAGTGTTATATCTATTCAAATAGCCGTGTCCATGGTTAAGGACTATAGTCTGGGATGGTCAAGTGTCGGTCTTAGTGTCAGTCTTCGGAGAAAATAATCAAATTGATCATGGTTCATTCTGCAGGATAATTATGGTCACTACTAGTGCCACTATGAATATTATTGTTGACATGAATATTGTTGTGGACTAACCTTTTCCTCTTATGTGCAACTGTGAGTATGTTGTAGGGTGGAACCCTAAGTGGAGATCCTTCACGAATTAGAGGGGGAATCCCCAAGAACAGGATGAACACAAGAGAGAGGAAACACTCAAAATGACTAGATCAAAGAACACACAAGAGGCCACAATGATTCAAGAACAACAAAGGAAAGATACAAGGTACTAGTTCATCCCAATCCTATGAGGAGAGATGTCTTGATGATCCTATGATGGGGATCCTTCCCTAGATGGGGTCTTGATATCCACAAGTGGATCTTCTCCCTTAGGAGGACATGATCTACTAGAGGAGTGGGTACAAGGAGCAAAGCTCTCTCTAATCTCTCACATATACTTTGCTATCCCTAACAAATGGTCTAGGTACAGAATATATAGGAAGGTGGATGGAAGGGACGAAGAGGAGGCCCAACAGCAGCTCACAGCCGTCCATCCTGATGGGCCCATGCGCACGGGGTAAGTTGGGCCCGTGCGCATGGGGGTCCTGTGGGCACGGTACAAGCCCGTGCGCATGGGGTGCTCCAGTGCCAGCTCCCTGTGTAGCCCGTGGACACGGGGTCTCGGGGGCCCGTGCGCACGGGGTCGCCTGGGACCTCATGTCCAGCTGCGGTTGTGCTTCTCCTTCTCCCTCGTGGCCTTGGGGTCCTTCTCCTTGGCCTCCGGGATGCTCTGTAGCTACTGGGTGGTGGTCGTCCTCGTACCTAATGATGCACAATGTTCCGTAGTGAGGTAGCGACCAAGTCCAATAGATATTTATGTAAATCTTGAAGAGGAGCGGGTTCACCTTAGGCTCATTAGGTCCACTTGGGGCTTGAGGTGAAATGATGGTGAACATGGTGATGTCCATATGATGCTCCACATCATCCCCTCCCACTTGGGAAAGATCCGACCTCGGATCATAAACCATATCACCATGGGAAAGAGATGATGTCGCCATGTATAAGTTGGCAATCACCAAGCATTCGTCCTCTTGGAGCTTGAAATGGGCACTCTCCAATGTCGCACCCTCTTTAAATTCCTTCAAAAGGAGCAAAGATAACAAGCACTTGGAAAAACAAATGTGGTTGGCATTAGAGCAAAACCAAGCATTCGAGAGGTGATTCACCCAACAAGTGTTGTCATCACGCATAGCATATGGTGTAACAAAGGATTGTGACATGGCATGAAAGCACATAAATTGAGCGAAATCAAGGACATCATGGAAACAAGCATGTAAATGTGAGGTAGTGATGCAAATATGTGTGTCAAGAGAATAAGAATCTACTTCAAACTCATAGAAAGCATGCATAAGGCTCTCAACAAATGGTCTATGGTATGCATATGAAGTATTCACAACACCAAATATAATGAGATGTCTAAAGACATGGGGCAAGTGCATGACAATCCAAGCATAATGTGCGTATGGTGTAGTGAAGATATCATCGCACTCAAACACAAAGGAAAGAGAAATTGTTCAATATGTGTGAGGCAACCAAGTCAATCATGTGGTGCAAGCTAGTAGTGCGAAGATGCAACAGACTTGAAGGAAGCATGGAGATGAGCAAAATATCATCCATGTATTGGCGAGAGGGCATATGTAAATAGCAATGGGGCATAATGACTCTCACAACACAACAAGCATCAAAAGCATTGGGCACAAAGAAATCATGGCAATAGCTACTAGGATCTCCACCAAGCATGCAAATACACATAGAAGTAGTATAAATATGAATCATGGGTAGATGCAAGCAAGGGTCACAATTGCATGGCAAAGGCATTGAAACAGGCATAGAATGCAAAGTGAACAAGATAAAATAGGCATAAAGTAACAAGTGAAATATAGCCCATAGTCTTGTGAGAGCCAAGTAGAAGAGATGCATGCAGTCGTTGCGCGAAGAGAATGGTAGGAAGGACAATCCACGGGATCCCAAATCATCTTGCTCTCAAGAGCTCGTTTCGTCAACTCATGGGATTGAGAGGTTGAAGAGTATATGTGAGTACCGACACAAAACAAAGACAAAGGGGAAATTGTGTGTGCGTGGTAAATGTACACATCATCCATTATGATGCATATGTGCATGTGTTGATTAGCACAAAATAGCCAATGCTCAAATAAATGATATGCGTGATATAGAAACATGTCATCCATCATGAGAGGTTTGTTGTTATGTGTAGCATAATGGAGACTCAAGTTGTGTAATGCATCATGGGAAATATCTAAGGCATTGTTATGCTTGGAATGCATATGGTGCAAGCAATGATGAGAATCATGCAAAGTATGGAATGCATCAAAATCTCCTAATATGTATGGGGAAACTATGGGGGTCTCCTCATGAGAAATAATGGAAACATCACATGGAGAATATTGACAACATCCAATACAATGCATATTCAGAACAATGTGATCATGGCATGGCATATTGGATGAATTACACAAATCATGTAAAGGAAGCATGGCAATATCATCACAAGAGAAAACAAAAGCCAATGACCATCATCTATGCCATAAGTGCAAATAGGATTTATATTAATGGGGCGAGCATAGTTACTATGTTGAGATTGAAATGATGCAATATGGGATATCTCATGCATAGCATATGACAAGTTCAATGGATTGTCAAACATGATGTGACCAAAAGAATTTTCACATGATATCCTATGGAGCATAGCTTCACAACTAGGCAACTCAACATGCTCATCATCATATTTATCATAAATAGGTGGCACATCTAAGCATGTAGAAGACATAGTATGTGGTGAACCCATAAGGTGATCATAATCATGCAAGCAATCGATGTGAAGATAGTCCACTAGTGGGACAAGAGAAGCACCATCACCTATGTTACCTTTGGAGCGCCACTCTTGTGGTGTAGGTGAGGTGTCGAAGACCAAGTCGTGGTCATCTTCATTGGGATGGAACCATGTGGGGGGTGCATTGTATTCCACCATGGCCATCATCTTGTCCATAGGAAGGACAAAGTCGTTGAGGATCGGCGCATCATCATAAATGGGACCTAGCACCAAATGAGAAGACACAATAGTGGTAGAGGTCAAGTCGTTAGAGTTGAAAGTGGCCTCACATGACCTATCAACTATCTTACTCTCTCTATATGGTGGTTCACTCACTCCCTCAAGGTAGGTGCACTCAAACTCACATATGGTGGAGTCACTCATCTCACTCAAGTGGTGGGGGTTGTGGCTCTCCTCACATGGGAGTTGTGGCAACTCATCGTATATGGGTCTAGTGGTGAAGGCACTCTCACTCTCAATATGGTGGTACAAGTCAATCAAGTCATCATATGTCGCCGTGGTCGAAGGGAAAATCCCATACTCAACCATCTCCCTTGAGGGGCTTCCGAAGATGGAGGTGTCGCCCTCGCTCGTAGGTGATCGCCTTGGACTTGATGATGTCGAAGTAGGCGTACTTGTCGGAGGTAGGCGAAGATGCCGTACGTCGAAAGGTGGAGATGCCTTGATAACACTTGGTGACGATGCCGAAGTGGTGGTAGTAGTCGTAGCTCCGTCTTGATGGTGCTCGTCTCACGGTCTTCTCTTGTACTCATGAAGGTTTTATTGACGGTGCCATGTGGTACTTGCATCCTGTGGCCGTAACGAAGACTTGGGACTTGAGCGGCTCCGCCGTGAAGATGACAAAGAGGAAGAAGACTTGTAGTTGGAACACACGTGTCGGATGTCATACGCTGGGAAATTAGCTCTCATGAACTCACTAGTCACCTCACTGGCCATTTATCCCATGGGAGTGTTGCGTCTACCACCCAAAATTATTGAACAACTTGATAAAATCAGAAGGCATGGACTTTGGAAGAAAAAACCGAGACTGGTGACAAATCTAACTCTCTGGCAGCTTGGGACATGGTGTGTCGCCCAAAAAAGAATGGAGGCCTGGGAGTGCTCAATCTTAAAGTCCAAAATGATGTGATGTTACTTAAGATGCTCCACAAGTTCTATAATCAACTAGACACGCCTTGGGTGAAACTTATCTCGGACACCTACTACTTAGATATGATCCTGCATGTAGAGGCCCCTTGCGGCTCCTTCTGGTGGCGCGAACTTGTGAAACTCAGGCCAATTTACCGTGGGGTAAGGAAAGTCTTGATATATAAGTGATGGTAGGACAACCCTATTCTAGAAAGATGAATGGAATCAACATGTCCTCGGGGAAACTTTTCCTCGAGCGTTTTCCTACACCACCCTGGAAGATGCCTCGGTCCAAACAATGCTCACAATTTCGAATATATGTGAGGCGTTTCACCTACCCTCTCTATACAGGCTCATGAAGATCTCCGAGCCCTCCAACATGATGTCAGCTCCATCACCCTTTCTGAAGGCAAAAGACGTCTGGATCTGTACGTGGCGGGCACAGCTCTTTAAGGCCACAGACTATTATGAGTTCTTCTTCCGTGAGGTAATTGCTCATGCAGCCTTTAGATGGTTATGGAAAGCCAAAAGTGTTCCCAAGATCAAGGTTTTTGGGTGGTTCCTTCTGGTTGATCGCCTTAATACTTGCAACATGTTGAAGCGAAGGCACTATAACATCGGGACTAATCTAGACTGCCTGCTCTGTGGTGAACATACTGAGGAAACGGTCGAGCACCTTTTCTTTCACTGCACATTCAGTAAGCACTGCTGGCGTGAACTCAACATAACCTTGCCGACTGCTAGAGACCGCTTGGATATGATGACCCACTTGAAAGCCAGATATCATCAAAAAATTCTCATCAATCTTCTCCTTATGGCCGCTTGGACTCTCTGGAAAGAAAGAAACAACAACTATTTTCGGCATGTGACACCCTCATTCTCTACTTGAAGGGCCAGATTCAAGGCTAATTTCTCCAACATTGCTCACAGATTGCATGAGCACAAGAAACATCTGATCACAGACTCCCTAGACACCATAGCATAGTTTCCTCTTGAGCCACACTTTGTAAATCTTAGATCTTGTGTAGCCCCCCCCCCCACTCCCCACCCACTCTCAATGTAAAGCTGAATGATTTAATTCAATATATTTTTTCAGTAGGAGCCTATCCTACTTTCTAACATTCAAAAAATGTCGATGGTGAGTCTCTCAATGCCTCACACTGCTCGTTGTAGTCTGAAGATGGGTGTTTTGGTCATGTAGTTGTTTGCGTCGTCGTTGTCGTGGAAGACCGGATATGAAATGCCTTGCCTATCCATCACAAGACTCGAGCAAATGTGAGTGGAAGAAAGGAAATAACTAGACCAATGTACCTTATCCAATGTTGAAGATTGATCAATGATCACTCAATAATGTAACAAGGAAATAACACAATTGGTACCTGATCTTGTCAATTCTCACACCTACACAAGTAAGGCTTATGGTGGAGCTCGGTGAGGATAGTGGAACAAAAATTTGATGCAAATTGTTAGCAAGAGTCAATAATGTTGGAAAAGATTTACAAATTCGCAAGTGAAACAAGTAGACCAATAGCAATATGTGGCACACGGAAACACACACACGGATAGATAAATGGGGTCGTGCAACCAAGGAATGAGCACAAAATGTGGAATCCACGGGAAACGCTCGTGTTTCACAACTCAAGAGAGACGCTAGCATGATTGCTCAAAAGGCAGATATGACACTTGTGCACAACCTATAAGATGCAAAATGTATGAGCTTTCTATCCCAAGTATGCTATGTGTATGATGTTCCCGGTGTTGCGCATACGATGATCCAAGATGATCAATATGGTAGTATGGTATGCAATGTGGCGATGCTATGGCTCTTGCTTACAAGCTTCTTTTCTCTCTTTTTGCTTAAAAGCTTATTCTCTCTTTTTTGGATATGGCCACTATGCCAAATGCACAAACCAAGATAGCGATTTTGTATATGCGGGAACAATCTTGTGACACAAGAGATGATATGAGGCCAAGATGATACCAATATGATATGGTATGTATGCAATGGAAGGTACGGATCACTATACTCAAATTGCTAGTATCGATAGGCAAGTGACGCAAAAATGGGCAAGGGGTTAACAATGTAATGGCAAGAATGTACAATGATGGGATACCACGATACCAAGATGATATAGAGGTTACCATTCTTGCTTACGGTTAGGGTGTCAAAATGGTGAAGTGGTCGATGTCGATGATGACCTCGTGGCGATGATGATTGGTGGTGGTCTTTATGTAGATACCAAGATGATGTAGACCCGTCCCTAAGTAGCCGAAACACCTTAGGAAACGGTAAAAACCGCGAACTCAAAATCTCAAGGAAAATGTCAAATGGTGGTAGCGGGATACGTTGGTGGTTCCGGAGTTAGCAATGCAGAAGTGGTGGTGGTGGTTGATGACGAAGCGACCGTCCCTAAGTAGCCGAAACACCTTAGGAGACTCAAGTCACCACACAAGTAACCACAAATGCTAAATGCAGCAAAAAGGGTTAGGTTGCGGAAAGCTATGGTGGTTTTGCGGATGATATGGTGGAGGGCCTAGGCAAAGATGCCAAAATGTACAAAATTTGATGGATTCAAATGGTGGTAAAACCAAGATGAGCAGCTCGAGAACGTCTCTAGCTTTTCAACAAGCCAAAGAACACCCAAATCGGAGTTCGGGAGTGGAAGTTTTGGGTGAAAACGTAAAGTGGACGTGGGTGATTCTGGGAGGGCCGTGCGCACGGCGTCCAAGGCCCGTGGACACGGGGTCCCGTGCGCACGGTACACGTACCGAGGGCACGGGTCACCTGGGACTACGCGGGGGCCCGTGGGCATGGAGCTGGGAGCCCGTGGGGACGGGGTAGGCAGAAATTTCGTGATTTCGTGGTGGAAATTGGAGATTTCTTGGGCAAAATTGGAGAGATTTTGGGGACTGATGGTGGGGAAGAGATGGGGGAAAGCTAGATCCACTTAAAACCAAGCAAATCCATGGATCAAATCCAACAAAACCTCATCAAACCAAGAAATCACAAAAAAAATTGGGGCTATTTTTGGTGGGGAATTTTCGAAATTGGGACAAAATCAACAAAACTAGGCTAGAAAACAAAGAGGGGTGCTCCAATTTCGTGATCAACCTTGCTCATGATACCAAGATGTTGTAGGGTGGAACCCTAAATTGGAGGGGGGATCCCCAAGAACAATATGAACACAAGAGAGAGGAAACAGTCAAATTGACTAGATCCAATCACACATATGCTAGATCCAAGAACACACAAGAGGTCACAATGATTCAAGAACAACAAAGGAAAGATACAAGGTACTAGTTCATCCCAATCCTATGAGGAGAGAGGTCTTGATGATCCTATGATGGGGATCCTTCCCTAGATGGGGTCTTGATATCCACAAGTGGATCTTCTCCCTTAGGAGGACATGATCTCCTAGAGGAGTGGGTACAAGGAGCAAAGCTCTCTAATGTCTCACATATACTTTGCTATCCCTAACAAATGATCTAGGTACGGAATATATAGGTAGGTGGATGGAGGGGACGAAGAGGAGGCCCAACAGCAGCTAACATCTGTCCATCCTGATGGGCCCGTGCGCACGGGGTATGTTGGGGATATTACTATCAGTTGAGACCCGCCCAGGAGGGGCCGGGACAGCCCCAATGGCGGGTTACGCAAGAAGCCTAGTAAACATTCAAGATTGTAGTTTATTAAGTCTTATAGAAGGCCCAAAGGCCTAAAGGTGGTTTAAGGCCTGATATTATGAACCGCCATATGTAAGGAAAGACTTGTAAAGAAAGGTATGTAAAGGAAGTCACCGAGCCGGACACAATTATGAGCCGGCCGGGACTCTGTAGGCCACCAGGCGTCAACCCATGTATATAAGGGGACGACCCGGTGGCGGCTTAGGGCAAGAAACAACAAATCGGTAACCAAGCCGGCGAGTTGAGCCTCTTGGAGATCGAAACCCAACAATACCAATCCCAACTAGACGTAGGCTTTTACCTTCATTGTAAGGGGCCGAACTAGTATAAAAACTCTCTCGTGTCCTTTGTCCCGATTAACCCCTTTGAGCTTCCTAGTGCGATGGCCCTATGACTAAGTCCTTGCTCTAGGACATCTACCGTGACAATTCCATGATAGTTGGCGCCCACCGCGGGGCCAGCGCACGGTGGATTTGAGTTCTTGAAGGGCGGCTTCGAAGGGCTCAAGGGATACGCTGTGGGCCGGATGACCAAGAGTCGTCGCGGCAAGCTTTACATCAACGACGAAGGCTGGGGCCCCGAGGCCGGCTCAATCGAGTACGGGTACCGGGTCCCCTTCGGCGGAATTCACGTCTTCATTGGCCAGATCGGTGAGTCGGGCCCTAAGCCGGACATCCACACCAACCTCATCGAAACGGCTCAGCATGCAAGGACCACCCATGTTCAATCTATCGTGAAGCATGCCTTCGTAGGCTGCATCCACGGCGGTGAATACTCTAAAGGATCGGTGGAGGGCGGTGAGACGGCCGTCTGTTCTAACACTGCATCATCAACGGGCGAGACGGACTCTTTGTACCAGCTACAAGACGGCATGCCCGGGGGCTGTTCCGAGGGTAGCAGTATTCCGGACCCCCTTGAGCCGCTGAATTGGGCCGGAGTCTTCATGGCAGGGACACAGCCCGGGTAGAACTCTACCACAGCGGCAGCAGCAGCTACCGTGTCGGCTGCAGCCAGGTTAGGAGACCCCGCGCACCCCCTGGATCAGACTCTAATGGACCTCATGGATAAACTGACAACTCTGTTAACCGCCGTGGTAGAGCCGACGGATAAAGCCCAGCACGACGCAGAGGTGGCACGCGTACGTGAGGAGATGGTGCAAGCTAAGGAAAATCTAGCCGCAGAGGAAACCCGGATGGCAGCAGAGCGAGTAGCTTTGGATGCTTGTGCTCAACAACTTCAAGCGGAGACCTTTCGGCTCTTGGTGGACCTTAATGCATCAAACGAGGTCATGAGGAGGAGGCATCAGAAAACTCAATCACGTCTACCTCTAACGCTTGATCCGAGGAACCTGTTCCATACACCCAGGGCTGGGGGGAGCAACCCGCCGGAGGCAAACCGGATCACGACACCCGGCACACCGGTTCAGCCACGGGCCATGGAGCCGCCTCGTATAATTACTGCTCCACCTCATTACGTTCCAACACCACCGGGTCACTTCTCCAACCCCTTGTAAAACCTCATCGCAGCATCGGCTTGTTTGGCGGCTCTCCCAATGGAATGCGACTCGCCAGTAGCAATTGAAACACGGAGGGTAAGATAACTTCTTCAAACGGCTCTGGCGCAGCAGGATGCGTACTCCTATAGTCGAGACAAGATCCATTCAACTCCTCGCCCAAGCCGGAGCCCGAGTTACAGTAGGCATATGGAATCCGCAGATATGTCAAGCAATGCTGAATGCCACAACTAGCCATACAGGCATGAGCCAGTGCGGGCTGGAGCCCTTAACTTAGCGGATCATGAGAGGATTCGTCAAGAGGCGGAACGAGCAGCTCAAATGGCGGCAGATCAGGCGGCTCATCAAACCTTTCCGGCTTATCCAGCAACCTCGGTTGAGGCAGGAGTGGCCACAAGAACCGGACGAGTGCCTGGCTTGGTGCCGCATGTACGCAATGAGCACTTGCCAAAGGACTTCAAGGGGCCTCGTAAAGTGCCTAATTACACGGTTGACCTACAGCCAGGGCTTGGATTGTGAGTTACGAGATAGCTATGGAATTATTGGAGGTCAGCGATGATGTAATGGCCAAGTATTTCACCATGATGTTAGATAGAACAGCTCGTACTTGGTGGAAGGGATTGCCACCCAATTCTATTGGCTCATGGGCGGAGTTGAAAGCCTGGTTCATCCAGAACTTTAAGGACTCGTGTAAGCAGCCCATGTCGATTGTGGACCTGACCAATTGCAAGCAAGAAGATGGTGAATCCACAACCCATTGGGTGTGCCGGGTCAAGGAGATAATACATTCATCTGATAAGATGGATGCCGACTCAGCAGTTTTAATGTTGAAGAAAAATTGCCGTTTTGAACCTCCGAAGCAGAAGCTAGGGCGGCTCAAGCGTGACTGTAATGACATGGGAACATTGATGGTGGCGGCTGTCATCAAGTATGTTGATTCTGATACTACCAAGGACCCGGTGTCTGACGAAGAAAAGGCAACGAAGGGAAAGAAGAATGGCAACGGCAAGGGTCACCAACATAACCCGGCAAATTAGGGAGGTAATAAATGTAAGGATGATGAGTTTGTTGCTAACACTAATGCACAGGGTGGAAATCAACGGCGCATGGGCAAGCAGCCCCCTCGGTCGGGTGGGTCAGGTCCCACCCTTGAGAAGCCAGCCACCCACCTGTGGAAAGATTGTATGATCATGAAGGCGTTTAAAAATTTAAACACGTTTGATGGAGGTCACGGCCCGGGCGCCGGCTCAGGCGGGGGAGGTTTTCACGGTCAAGGTTATTTTGGTCACCAAGGAGGATATAATCAGCAACCCGACCAAGGTAATCAGCAGCAGCAATCCGGTTATTAGAGCAACCCGAAGCAGCTGAGTAGTGGGAAATACCATGTATTTACCACCAGTTTATGTAAGAGGGACCAGAAACTTCACAAGAGGGCCGTCAATGTCGTTGAGCCGGCGATTCCACGTTATCTATGTTGGTTAGAGCAACCTATTGTGTGGAGCAGAGAGGATCACCCGCCACGGGTTGATAATCCGGGTCACTTGGCTTTGGTAGTGGCACCTCAGGTTGGTGGATACAAGTTTACTAAGGTACTCATGGATGGAGGCAGCAACATTAACATCCTCTACTATGAGACGTTCCGCCGGATGGGATTGACTGATAAAAATCTTAAACAATCCAACACTGTTTTTCACGATGTGGTACCTGGTAAGTCGGCATACCCAGTTGGTAAGATTGAGCTGGAAGTAGCCTTTGGGGATGAGTATGACTCCAGAGCGGAAAAATTAACCTTTGAGGTGGTTAAGATCAAGAGCCCATATCATGCTCTGTTTGGGCGGCCGGCTTATGCCAAGTTCATGGCTCGGCCGTGTTACGTGTATTTACAGCTCAAGATGCCGGGTCATAAGGGCACCATTATAGTACACGGGAGCCGGAAGATAGCCTTGGAGTGTGAAGAAGGTGATGCTGCCTATGCGGAATCTGTTTGTGCAACAGAGGAGTGAAAGTTTTACAAGGATCATGTTGACCCGGCAGACATGACATCATTAAAGAAACCAACAACAGAGCAGGAGCCGGTGTTGAAATTCAAATCAGCTGATGACACTAAGATGGTTGACTTTGTGCCTGGCGACTCATCCAAACAGTTCACCATCAGCGCAAACTTGGATCCAAAATAGGAAAGCGCGCTCATAGAGTTCATCTGTCAGAATCGGGACATCTTTGCATGGAAACCTTCAGACATGCCGGGTATCCCGAGGGAACTCGCTGAGCAAACTCTTAATATTGATCAAAAGTTCAAACCTGTCAGACAGTTTCTCCAACAGTTCAATGAAGAAAGGCGCAAGGCCATTGGAGAAGAGGTGGCCCGGCTCTTGGCAGCCGGGTTCATTGTGGAAGTCTTTCACCCCGAATGGTTAGCTAACCCGGTTCTTGTACTCAAAATGAATGGCACCTGGCGTATGTGTGTGGACTACACCGATCTGAAAAAAGCTTGTCCAGCTGATCCTTTTGCTCTCCCCCGTATTGATCAGATCATTGATGCTACGGCGGGTTGCGCACGTTTGAGTTTCTTGGATGCTTATTCAGGTTATCATCAGATTAAGATGGCGGTCAAGGATCAGGAGAAGACAGCTTTTATTACTCCTTTTGGAGCTTTCTGCTATGTGTCTATGCCTTTTGGGCTTAAGAGTGCCCAGGTGACTTACCAGCGGTGTGTGCAGAATTGTCTTCACAATCAAATTGGGCGTAATGTTCATGCTTATGTGGATGATATAGTGGTAAAATCTAGGAAAGAGGAAACCTTGGTTACAGATCTAAAAGAGACTTTTGATAATCTACGGGTCTACAAAATGATGCTTAACCTGGCCAAGTGTGTTTTTGGAGTCCCAGCAGGCAAGCTCTTGGGTTTTTTGGTGTCCAACCGAGGTATTGAAGCTAAACCGGAGAAAATCAAGGCAATTACGTCCCTAGCCAAACCAACATGCATCAATCACGTTCAGCGGCTGGTGGGTCGTGTTGCTGCTTTGAGTCGGTTCATAAGCCGATTAGGGGAGAAGGCAATGCCTCTGTATTAGATGATGAAGAAAACAGATGCTTTTGTTTGGAGCGATGATGCGAATGCTGCTTTTGAGGATCTGAAGACATAGCTTGCTGAGCCGCCGGTCCTGGCTGCTCCAATTGAGAAAGAGCCGCTGTTGTTATACGTGGCTGCCAACTCATGAGCTGTTAGTGTGGCTATTGTGGCAGAGCGCAAGGAGGCTGGCAAAGAGCATTAGGTTCAACGACCGGTTTATTATGTCAGTGAAGTGCTAATTGAATCTAAGCAACGATATCCACATTGGCAGAAGCTTGTATATGGGATGTTCATGGCAAGCTGGAAGCTTAAGCATTATTTTCAGGGACATCCAATCACTGTGGTTAGTTCTGCTCCTTTGGGAGACATCATTAAAACCAGAGAAGCCATTGGGCGAGTCGCCAAGTGGGCAATTGAGCTTGGGTCTCATGGGTTGAAGTATGTGCCACGTACTGCAATCAAATTTCAAGCACTGGTTGACTTCATTAATGACTGGACAGAGATGCAGATACCGGAAGAGAAAACAGACAACACATATTGGACTATTCACTTTGATGGGTCCAGATAGTTGGAAGGCTCGGGGGCTGGAGTTGTGTTAACTTCTCCACGAGGTGACAAATTTTCTTATGTGTTACGGTTGATGTTCCCTTGCACTAACAATGCAGCAGAGTATGAAGCCTTGCTCCATGGTCTTCGAATGGCGAAAGAGATGAGTTTGCGCCGGGTCAGATGTCTTGGCGACTCAGATCTAGTGGCTCAATAGGTATCTGGCAAGTGGGATTCCAAGGACCCTCTCACGGCGGCTTATCGTCGGGAGGTTGATGCCGTTGCAGGACATTTCATAGGTTATCAGGTGGAGCACATTGACCGTTGAAAGAAGGAAGCGGCTGATGCCTTGAGCCGGTTGGGGTCTCAGCGTAAGCCGGTACCACCAAACACCTTTTTGGATGTTTTGCATAACCCCTCTGTCAAGTTGCCCACAGAAGAAGATTTAGTTGTTCCTGACCCAGAGGCGCAGTTGGTGGCGGCTCTTCATGTCATCCCAGATTGGACGGTACCATTCTTGGCTTACATTACCCGGGGAGAGTTGCCAGCGGATGAGACTCTAGCTCGACAGATAACCAGCGGTCTAAGTCCATGACGATTTCGGATGGAGAGTTATATCATCGCAGTGCTTCTGGAGCATTTCAGCAGTGTGTTTCCCCCGGAGAAGGTCAAGAAATCCTTCGTGAGATCCATGAAGGCGATTGTGGTCATCACGCCGGGTCAGAATCTTTGGTGGCCAAGGCGTTTCGTCACAGTTTTTACTGGTTGACGGCTCACGCTGATGCAGAAAATCTGGTCAGTATATTTGATGGATGTCAAAAGTTTGCACGATGAGCGCATGTGCTGGCTGAAGAGCTCCGGAGGATTCCAATCACTTGGCCGTTTGCGGTCTGGGGGCTTGACATGGTGGGACCTTTCAAAAGGTCTAGGGATAAAAAGACACATCTCTTGGTGGCAGTTGATAAATTCACCAAGTGGGTTGAGGCAGAGCCTGTGAGTAAGTGTGACGCGGCCACGGCGGTTCAGTTCATGAAAAAGGTGATCTTCCGTTTTGGTTTTCCACACAGTATTATCACTGACAATGGCACTAATCTTTCCCAAGGGGCTATGGAGGAGTTTCGTCAACGAGAGCACATCCGTCTTGATGTTTCTTCTGTAGCTCATCCTCAATCCAATGGCCAAGCTGAGAGTGCCAATCAGGAAATTTTGATAGGGCTCAAACCCCGGCTTATGGTTCCGTTACAGCGAACGCCGGGTTGTTGGGTAGAGGAATTACCCTCGGTGTTGTGGAGTATCAACACCACACCCAATAGGTCTACAGGTTACACACCTTTCTTCATGGTTTATGGAGCAGAAGCAGTGTTGCCTAGTGACATCCGTCATGACTCGCCCCGTGTGGCGGCTTATGTTGAAGCTAATAATGAACAAGCTAGACAGGATGCACTTGACTTGTTGGATGAAGAAAGAGACTTAGCAGCGGCCCGGTCAGCAATTTATGAACAGGACCTGCGCCGTTATGACAGCTGCCGGGTTAAGTCCAGGACTTTTCAGGAAGGCGACTTGGTGCTCCGGCTCATCCAGGATCTGTCAGATGCACACAAGTTATCCCCACCTTGGGAAGGACCCTTTGTGGTCAGTAAGAACTTAAACAACGGGTCATATTACCTCATTGACGTTCGAGAGCACCATGACTCATGTAAGTCGGAGGAGGAGACCCGCCGGCCGTGGAACATTGCTCAACTTTGGCCACACTACACCTGAGCCACCGGCTCTCATCATGTACATACTTTAACATTGTGTATACCATGATAAGCAATAAAGTAAGACCATCGGTCTCTTTTTTTTAAAGACTATGCATCTTTGTTATTTTTTATTTTTAAATGACTATTAAGGAGCTGATCATATTTGAATCAAGTTTAACCTTTTTGGACCAGCTTATGATCGTATCCGAATCTAGCTGCAAATCTCATGGTCACTTGGGGGCTTCCTGTTCAAACATAGGTTGTATTCGAACCAAAGAGAACATAGATGTCGTAACCCTCTTGATCGGCTCAAGGCCAAACGCACTTGGGGGCTTCTTGATCGTATCCGAATCATAGCTTAACCCCTTTTGAGTCCGACTTGGATCGTATTCAAATTAGGGTCGTTAAAAACCTCTCAAGGTCATTTGGGGGCTTCCTGTTCAAACATAGGTCGTATTCGAACCAAAGAGAACTTAGCTATCGGAAACCCTCTTGATCGGCGCAATGCCAAAGCCACTAGGGGCTATATGGTTGTATTCGAACCTTAGCTTAACCCCTTTGGTCCGGTTTACTGATCGTATTCGAATCAGAAACCCCCACCTTTTGAATACATGGTTAAATTATGCTTATTATCTGTTGCTTGACTTTTAGTTTTTTGTTGTTTCAATATTACAAACAATTAGCCCGATCTTCTTCACCGGCTCGACTATTTGACAACACAGCCGCCCGGGTCATTCACACCGGCGGTTTACGGATCAAAAGGTGCAACCTACCAAGGTATAGTAATCATTGAGTATTCAAAAAAGCATTGGCTTCTCATAAAGATTGAATTATCAAATTAATCACCCGGGTTATTTAAACCGGCGGTCTAAGGATCAAAAGGTACAAGGTATGGTTATTACTTATACGCACTTACCTGCTGCATTAACTAAAGAGTTAGTTTCAGCCCTTGTCCTTTATTTATATCTGTCTATGGTTCTTACTATGGTAAACGTATTGGCTATAAATTGGGTGTTTTAACCCGTTTGGTTCTAAGCCGCCAAGCTAGTCTTTTCTTTGTATTTACTGGAACAAAATTCAAACATTGCAGAAACAAACATTAAATACGATGCATACATTGGCATCAGGAAACACACACTCACATAAAAGTGTTTTATGCACGATGGCATAAGAAAAGCATGCCGTATTCTCCCAACTAAGTTATTACAAGGCTTTATACGCCCATGAAGATGATCATTGTTCCTCCCTCGCCTGTTCACCACCTTTTGTTGGCTGGAAGTTGGGTTTTGACCAATCAAAACCATTCACGGCGACAAATTCGGCTTCGTCGTCGATCAGGCCGACCGGGTCAACTTCTGGGGCAAATGTGTCTTCTCTCACTGGTGGGATCAAAACTGTTACCTTGTATGAGGGATTGGCCATCTTCTTATTCTCACTATCAAAACCCGGCTGATATTTATCAACATTAGTGTCATCTCCAAGGGTAGTTGCCTGAGGCCGGACTCCGCGCACGCAAGCCATGAAGTCATCCTGATAAAAAGGAGACCCGTATTCCTTCATGGTGGGATAGCCTCTTGCCATGTCCGCCGGGTCTAGGTCTGGCACCCAAGCCTTGGAGCGGCTCAGGGCAGTCAAAGCTCCGGCTCGCGTGTAGGAGCGTTTTACTTCTTGAAACCTGGCAGGAAGGATGGACAGTTTCTTCATGACGTCGCTGAGCCGGTCGGGTCCTTGATTAGCAAGAGAGATGGCGGCTAGAGCCCGCTATTCACCAATATACAGTTGTTCAACCAAAGTATATACTGCCTTCAGTTTAATCAACGGGTCTTGGCTCAGATTTTTGCTTCGACGACCTGCATAAATTTTATACGCAAAGTCAGTTGGCAGATTATACTCCGGATCGGCAAAAAAGCACACAAAAGTTAAAGTCAGACGGCTTACCAAAGATGGCAGCTACCATTTGAGACACTCGGCCCTTTAACCCGTTCAACTCTGTTGAAATCTCTTTGAGAGCTGTTTCGGCCGTCTCAGCATGTTGGGTCAGAAGCGTTTTTCCTCTTCCCAAGTTTTCTTCTTGGCAGCAAAGCTGGTCTTTAAATTTTCTATTGTAGAGAGACTTATTTGTAGTTTGGAATTCGCGGATTTGATTTCTGTCTCCTGACTCGCTAGCCGGGTCTTCGCGTCAGTCTATTGAGAGTTCAATTCAGATAAGGCATTCTGCAAAATATTCAGATGAGTCAAGATTTGGTTTCAAATTCAAAAATCAAGATTCATGTCTCAAGTACTTTACAAGAAACCACTTGACACTTGGGGGCTAATGTATGCCAAATCAAATTTCTACGACTCTACAGACATATTTATGTCCCAAGTACCTTACAAAGTAACATCACTTGGCACTTGGGGGCTAATGTATGCAGTTCAGCAAGTTTCTCAAAGGTTAAGCCAGAATATTAAGCCTTTTAAATACAAAACCAAACAATTTAAAGTACTGGTTCATTTATTATCAAAATGAACCGGCCCTTGGGGACTACAGGTGAAGCTTTAATCTATTAAAGTCAAGGAAAGTTTCAAAGGTAAATGTCTCGGCCTATATTTTAAAAATCTACAGGTCATTTCGATTCTCTCATAATCTAAAGACTAGGGGGCTGAAGGAATACAGATAAGACGGAAAAACATACCTCGTGTTTGAACTGCAGTTGTTTGACCATTTCAATCTCAGAGTCGCGGCTGGAGTGTACATGGTTAAGATAGCCAGACAAAATATCATTGGCATTTAGACGGTCATACTTGGCAACGTCAAAGTGAACTTTTTGCCTCTCGAACGCCTCTTGTTTTGCTGTACACCGAGCCAGCATGGTTGGGTTCCCCGGCTCAATAAAGCGGCTCCTGATAATTTGAACATCTTGTGCAGGCAGAGACGGCGGGTTGGCTGAGCTTGATGGTCCAGTTGTAGAAGGGTTCACAGTGGTTTCGTCAAATGACGGCTTAGGAGGATTTGCTTCGGTGTCAACAGGCGGGTCTTCTGGAGCGTCAGTTAATGGAGAAGGCGGCCTAGCCGGGTCAGATGCCAGCACCGGCGGGTTTTCCACCGGCTTAGCTGCCTTCGATTTTTTGGATTTAGCTTGGCCACTAAGAAACAATGTTGCAGGATTGTCAGTATAAAGGTATAATTGAACAACCCGAAAGAAAGGAGGATTTCTGATTACCCGAGAGCAGTCTTGAAAGCTGGGAATTGCGTCTGCGATGAGTCGCCAGAAGAGCGAGACACCTCCTGAAAGGATAAAATAGAGTTAAAAGAAATACAAGGAGAAGAATCCATTAAACAGAGTTAAAGACAGAAATAAGTAAACCTCATTCGGACACTTCCGAGGGGTTTGTTGAAGAACGATAGCCGGTTCATCTTCAATCCCAGCTTGACGGCGGCTTTCATGTTGCTGCTTTTTCAAATGAAAGTTGGGATCCAAGTGAGCTAAAGGGTTAGAAAACCTTACTTTACTGAGCACTCGTCGAACTTTTTGTCTTGGTAAGGGCTCTGAGTCGGAGGAAATGATAGTTACCTCTGCTTCTCCGGCCTGACTGGCCCCAGTGTCATCCTGATAATGATCACTGTCAATAAGATTGTTCAAAAATTTGCCAAGAGAATCAAGGGCTACCTCCGAGTCAGTTGTATCGTCAAGCTTCATCAGATCTTCTGTCGTGTTCTTTTTCTTCTTTTTGGACTTTCGGGTCGTTTATTGGCGTTTATGGGGGTGACTTTTGCTTTCTTGGCCGCCTCGTGGTCGTACTTAACTTTCCAGATGTCAGAATTGGCCTACAAACATGTAAAAACAAGGTAAAAGTCAGGCAAGTATTAGAACAATACGACTGGAAAAATACTAAGGGGACAAATAATGACATCCTTACTTCTGGGACCGGGTTAAGCTGGCAGAAGGGGTTTAACCCGACGACACTGCAATCTTCATACTTCCCGTTCACCAGAAGAGTTTACATTGAGATAATATATTCTTCTGTCAATTGAACGGGGTTGTGACGAAGGGAGTCATTACGGCCTCCACCATACTCATACATCAGCTTCGATCGGCGGCTCAAAGGGATGACCCGCCATGAGATCCAGAAGTGGGTCAGATCAACTCTAGTTAACCCGTTCCCCAACAGAGTGTTGATCCTTCTGATGGATGGAAGCAGGCTCTTGCGTTCAGCGACAGTCAGCTTATCAGGAAGCGCGAACTTGGAGTCAAGACGCTCGAGGCGATAACCCGGCAGGGGCTTCTCGTTTGCTGGCGAAGTGTCCTGACAGTAGAACCATGTCTGGTTCCAGTCCTTTGGGTGACTTGGTAAGACAATAATGGGAAAGACAGCACCCTGCCGGCGCTGAATTGATATGCCTCCAAGTTCTAAACTAGGGCCGTTGGTGCACTCATTTTGCCGGTTCAGATAAAAGTATTCTCTCAATAACTCCACGGTCGGCTCTTGTTGAAGATATACCTCACGGAGCACTTGGAAGTTACAGATGTTAGATATAGAGTTGGGCCCGATGTCTTGAGGGTGGAGCTTGAAAAATTGGAGGACCTCTCTGAAGAACTTTGAGCCGGGGGGTGAGAATCCACGGTTCATGTGGTCTGTAAAAACAATCACCTCACCATCTCTCGGATTGGGTCGTTCTTCTTCCGGGTCAGGAGCACGTTAACACATGACGGTTTTTGATGGCAGAAATCCTATGATGAAGAACTCTTTTAAACGTTCCTCAGTTATGGTCGAGGGAACCCAGTTACAGATGGTTGGCGTTTTGGACGGCATGATGTGCAAGGAACTGAAAAAAGCAACATGCTGGTTCAGTTTAACGGTGAGATTAACAGTTAAGGGATGAAGATGCAAAACAAGTAATGGCGGCTTAACTAAGGGCTAATGACATATAAGGAAAAGAAAGCTGGTGCGGTAAGCCGCCATGACTATAGATTCTTTCAGAAAGTGGATTCAGCTAAGTGTTGGGACAAACAAGTTTCCCAAAATGGTTGATATTATTTCAGATCAAATGGATGTTCAAAATGAAAAAATAGACCTAAAAATACAGTCCAGATGAGTTCATCAGATCTAAACATAGCTCTTGTACCAGAAAAAGGAGTCTGCTAGTATCAGAAGGAGGCACCAAACAGCTACTGCATGAACATACATCTCTTTTGGATCAGAAAGAGGAGGAAGTGGAAGAACTATGAAGAACTACGAAGAACACGCAGGAGCTTGGAAACCCTAATGAAGATCTAAGACACGAAGGAAAGAAAGCTTACGGTTGCAGGTCTACTGCGGAGGTCGCCGCGGGTTCACTGGATCGGTTCAGGTCGATGCAGCGGCCAGAGTCGACGACGGAGATGAGGCGCGCGGCGGCAAAGCTCAAGCAGTAGCAGGGTCGCGAGAGGAAGAAGACAGAGAGAGAAAGAAGAATGAGGAAGGCTGGGGCGAGCCTATTTATAAGGAAAGATGCGGACAGACGGGCACGAAAATCAAGGGAGAACCTAATAATGGTTATCCAGCTATATAGGCGCCTCGATTCTCGGGAAACATTAAAGATGAAAGATCTGTTGGAAGATGACATCATGAAAGTTTTTTGCGTTTTCAAGAGATGATGTCACGGCGGTTTACAAGGAAATTTTAGTAAAAATAGGAAGATGGATTTTTTGGCTAAGTATGGAAGATTGACAAAGAAGAAAGTTCAAAGTTAACCTGGGGCCTAATGTTGGGGATATTACTATTAGTTGAGACCCGCCCAGGAGGGGCTGGGTCAGCCCCAATGGCGAGTTACACAAGAAGCCCAGTAAACATTCAAGATTGTAGTTTATTAAGTCTTATAGAAGGCCCAAAGGCCTGAAGGCGGTTTAAGGCCTGATATTATGAACCGACGTATGTAAGGAAAGACTTGTAAAGAAAGGTATGTAAAGGAAGTCACCAAGTCGGACACAATTATGAGCCGGCCGGGACTCTGTAGGCCACCAGGCGTCAACCCATGTATATAAGGGGATGACCCGGTGGCGGCTTATGGCAAGAAACAACAAATCGATAACCAAGCTGGCGAGTTGAGCCTCTTGGAGATCGAAACCCCAGCAATACCAATCCCAACTAGACGTAGGCTTTTACCTTCATCGTAAGGGGCCGAACTAGTATAAAAACTCTCTCGTGTACTTTGTCCCGATTAACCCCTTTAAGCTTCCTAGTGCGATGGCCCTACGACTAAGTCCTTGCTCTAGGACATCTGCCATGACAATTCCACGACAGGGTAAGTTGGGCCCGTGCGCACGGGGGTCCCGTGGGCACGGTACAATCCCATGCGCATGGGGTGCTCCAGCGCCAGTGTAGCGACCCGACCTCATATGGTCAAGTCTCTATGCTTAAGTGTCATCCCTGGATCAGTATGCTGACACACACATTACTCGAGGATATATAACAGAGGTAAATCACATGTATAAAGTAATGTAAATACTATTACCTCGATCCATATAGCGGAAGTAACAACAAGGTTGTGGATTCCCATCAACACCAACGGCAAAGTTGAGTGTAGAAATCGTAACCCTAGCGTATCACTTACTCGTCGTAAGATTCCTGCAACATGAGACGTTGCAGCCACAAAGGGTCGGTACATTGAATGTACTGGCAAATTCACACCATAGGATAAAGATGAATAATAGCTATCAATACATGCATATTTGGCTGGTGGAGAGCTCTAAGTTTATCATGTTTTTGTGAAAAGCCAATTTTTCCCTACCGCAAAGGAATATATTTTATTTAACTACCATGTTGGTTGAAAAATTATTGAGAAGGTTCCTCGAACTCAATCCCAATTAAAGCTAACAACCCAACAAATTAATTAAGTAAAGTGATGAGATCAACATGATGATTCAAGAACCAGATACTCAAGATGTCTATAACCGGGGACATGGCTAATCATGATTAGTTTGTACACTCTGCAGAGTTTTGCACACTTTCCCCACAAGACTCGATCTCCTCCGTTGGATTTCTGGCACTACATGGTGTTTGAGAAACAGATGACCGAGACATAGTCTTTCAGAAGCATTAATTCTAACCCTGGGTAGATCATACCAACCTACATCCCCTACATCTGCTAGTCTACCACTGGAAGAGGTCACGCAACTTACTCCACTATGCCAGATCCCATAATGGCTTGTGGCTGCACACGGAAGTTTCTAGCATGAATAACCTTATGATCCCTTTGAGCCTGGGTGGCAGACGGTAGGATGATCACATGGGTACTCCGGGATATCCTAGGACAACACTAGATTCTCCAGGTGCCCACAAGCAATACCCAGATGTGTATTAAAGTTGCCACCTTAAGTTGAACCTTATTTAACAATCTCACTCTCACATCTTTCATGGATCACTCAAACCAAACCACGTCTACGAGCATAGCATAGCAGTATAAGCATAGCGTAGAAGTAACTCCCAAGGTATGAATGCATGACAATAGGTTCCTACCTCAACAACTACTTCCCAATACCCACATGTTATTGATACGTCTTCAACGTATCTATAATTTTTGACTTCTCCATGCTATATTATATACTGTTTTGGATGTTTAATGGGCTTTATTATACACTTTTATATTATTTTTGGGACTAACCTATTAACCGGAGGCCCAGCCCAAATTGTTGTTTTTTTGCCTATTTCGGTGTTTTGAAGGAAAAGGATATCAAACGGAGTCCAAACGGAATGAAACCTTCGGGAACGTGATTTTTGGAACAAACGTGATCCAGAGGACTTGGAGTCCACGTAAAGCAATCAACGAGGAAGGCCAGAGGTAGGGGGCGCGCCTACCCCCCAGGCGCGCCCTCCACCCTCGTGGGCCCCTCATTGCTCCACCGACGTACTTCTTCCTCCTATATATACCCATATACCCTGGAAACACCAGATACGGAGCAAAAACCCTATTTCCACTGCGGCAACCTTCTGTACCCTTGAGATCCCATCTTGGGGCCTTTTCCGGCGCTCCGCCGGAGGGGGCATTGATCACAGAGGGCTTCTACATCAACACCATAGCCTCTCCGATGAAGTGTGGGTAGTTTATTTCAGACCTTCCGGTCCATAGTTATTAGCTAGATGGCTTCTTCTCTCTCTTTGGATCTCAATACAAAGTTCTCCTCGATCTTCTTGGAGATCTATTTGCTGTAATCTTCTTTTGCGGTGTGTTTGTCGAGATCCGATGAATTGTGGGTTTATGATCAAGTTCATCTATGAAAAATATTTGAATCTCCTCTGAATTATTTTATGTATGATTGGTTATCTTTGCAAGTCTCTTCGAATTATCAGTTTGGTTTGGCCTACTAGATTGATCTTTCTTGCAATGGGAGAAGTGCTTAGCTTTGAGTTCAATCTTGCGGTGCTCGATCCCAGTGGCAGTAAGGGAAATGACGTGTATTGTATTGTTGCCAACGAGGATAAAAAGATGGGGTTTATATCATATTGCAAGAGTTTATCCCTCTACACCATGTCATCTTACTTAAAGCATTACTCTGTTCTTATGAACTTAACATTCTAGATGCATGCTGGATAGCGGTCGATGTGTGGAGTAATAGTAGTAGATGCAGAATCTTTTCGGTCTACTTGTCGTGCATGTGATGCCTATGTACATGATCATACCTAGATATTCTCATAACTATGCTCAATTCTATCAATTGCTCGACAGTAATTCGTTTACCCACCGTAATACTTATGCTCTCGAGATAAGCCACTAGTGAAACCTATGGCCCCGGGGTCTATCATCCATCATATTAATCTTCCAACACTTAGTTATTTTTATTGCCGTTTATTTTAATTTGCATCTTTTATTTCTCTTTATCATAAAAATACCAAAAATATTATCTTATCATATCTTTCAGATCTCACTCTCGTAAGTGACCATGAAGGGATTGACAGCCCCTTTATCGTGTTGGTTGCGAAGTTCTTATTTGTTTGTGTAGGTGCGTTGGACTCGAGCATGATCTCCTACTGGATTGATACCTTGGTTCTCAAAAACTGAGGGAAATACTTACGCTACTTTACGGCATCAGTTATCAAATCCTAATCATGCAATGTTTGAGGTGTTGAAACTAATGCATAAAAACTGGGTATGAAAGGGGTATGGTCAAAGTGTGAACTTGCCTGTACTATTGATGAAGATGATTTGCACTCATAACTCCTGATAGCTCTACTCGTCACACTCCGGTCAATCTATCATAAGCAAGCAATAGTAACCACACATAAGCAATCACTCAAAGGATCGGAAAGAACGAAGAAGACAATTCGGAAAACAACAAAACCAAGAAAATAACTCTTGCAATGTAAAACAATTTCGAACGGTACCAAAATTGTGTGAATTAGGCCTTATCAGAAAGTTTAGGTCAAGGCATTCGATTTGCAAAAAGAATCAACTAAATCGGAGTTACGAAACTCAACTTACGATCAAATGAAGTTCAAATACAAATCTATTTGAATTCAAATTTTCAAACTTTCAAAAATAGGTTTGAGTTGGATTACTGGATAGAGGGGATCATAACAAAGAATTGGGCATTTGTTTCGTTGGATTTGGATAAACGAGCAAGAAGTGTTGCTAGTTTGAAATAGAGGGACTAATCTATAAATAAAATATTCATGGAGGGGTCCCTGGCCGAAAACTAAAATAAAAAGAAAAATCCTACCGAACGAACGTTCGCTACGAAATGCTAACAAATGAAACCGTTCAGTGCAGAGGCTAAACTAGTGAGCGTTCACTTAATAGATCTATCTAAAAGAAAACCATTCAGTTTTAAACGTAAACTGAACCGAAAAGAAAATAAACAGAGATGAACCAGTGGGTCGGCGGTTATCGAAGGTTCATCGGCGGCGGCGGCAGATCGGGTTTTCGGCCGGCGGACTCTGGCGCGGCGGCAGGCTTAGCAACGGCGGGATCGGCGGCAACGGCTCCCGCACGGGGCGAGGGACGGATGCGCGGCGGCGAGGCGCGGCGGGGCAAAGCGGCGGCGGGGGCCAACGCGTGCGGCGGCGGTGGTTGCGGCGGCGCGTAGCAGCGAGATGCGGCGGCGGCGCGTAGCAGCGAGATGCGGCGGCGGCGCTATGCGAGCGGCGGCGGTGCGATGCTAGGAGGAACGGGGGCCCGGGGCTCCGGTATTTAAAGGCAAGGGGGGCAGACGGCAGCTTGGGCGAGGGGCTTTGAGGCCGATGGGAGTCCCGTTTGGGCACGCGAGGAAGAAGGCGGCGTGGGCGACTTGGGCCGGCAGGGCTGGGGAGGCCCAGTTCGGTCGGCCCGAAGATTTTTTTTAAACATTTTTTCCAGACAAGCAATACTAATAGAAAAAAATAAATAATAAAAAATAGGCATATAATACATCAAAATTTTCAGAAAAATATTTTCTACAACATGAACATTTTTCTAGCATCAAAGAAAATCCAAAAAATTTTAAATAAAGCAAAGAGTGCTACTAGTCTAATAAAATCCAAGAAAATCATTCTAAAAATACCAAAATCATTTCAAATTTATTTCTCTCCAATTTTATGATGTAGGGAATCATTTTACCCTTTTTTCAATATATTTTATTTTTGGAGAAAATAATTTGAATAAAACCCAAATAACTCCAAATTGAAAAATAATTTCAACGGGAGTTTTAAATTGATTCTTTGAAACTCCCAACTCGTACTTCACACGTTTTGAAGAAGTCATTTTATCTTCTCTCATGAAAATCATTGAGTTGCAAAAAGTTTCTGAATTTGAAATATTTTCAATTGAAATTCAAATCTTTTCAAAAAAAACCCTTTTCATTTATTTAAATGCAAGGAGTCATTTCATATTCACTCTAGGGTTTTGTATTTGAAAATAAATTTGAATTCAAGGGAGATCAGAAAGCGAGGGTGAAAGTTTGGGAAAGTCATTTCATTCCCTCTCATTTAACTTTCAAAAAGTTTCAAATTTCACTCAATTTCACACAAGCAATCAAGCAAACAATCAAAACTATCTATTTAATATAAGATTCTAAAATTTAGAATTTTGGGATGTTATAGCCAGCTCCCTGTGTAGCCCGTGGACACGCGGTCTCGGAGGCCCGTGTGCACGGGGTCGCCTGGGACCTCCTGTCCAGCTGCAGTTGTGCTTCTCCTTCTCCCTCGTGGCGTTGGGGTCCTTCTCCTTAGCCTCCGGGATGCTCCGTAGCTGCTGGGTGGCGGTCGCCCTCGTACCTAATGATGCACAATGTTTCGTGGTGAGGTAGAGACCAAGTCCAATAGATATTCATGTAAATCTTGAAGAGGAGCGGGTTCACCTTAGGTTCATTATGTCCACTTGGGGCTTGAGGTGCAATGAAGGTGAACATGGTGATGTCCATAGGATGCTCCGCATCGGAGTATCTCTTGGGATCGCTAGACTACCCGGGAGTTTTGTTCTCTTTTTCTTTTATGAGTATCACTTGGGATGGCTAGTCCACCTGAATACTGATGTCATTTTCTTATAAGCCCTTTATGAGGCGTGGCTCAGACACCCGACTGTGGCATTTATTTTCAAGACCTCTCAAGGCGTCGCTTTTAGACACCTGTTTGGCATTTCTTTTCAAGACCTCTTGTGGCGTCGCTTGAGTTCTCGGGCGGTCCTGTCTCGCCCGATTCTCTTTTAGACCCGTTTGGAATTTCTCTTGGAATTTCTTGGGTGGCCCAACGCCCGATGTTCCGTTTCATTTCTTTGATTTACTAATAACATGACTTATTTTCTGTATGAATATTTTTCATGCCATGCTTTAATACTCAGTCAGCACGTGCATGTAATTTAATTCATCATGAGCATATGCATCTGGTATATATTTTGTTCTTGTTGTTTGCGAGTACATTCAAACGTACTCACTAGCTTGTCCCTGGCTATTGTCTTGGCCAGATCTTGACTCAAAGACGAGCACTACAAAGACACCCCGCAACCTAGGATTCTGAGGTAGCAGCCACGCGAGATAGGAGTTATCCAGGTCAGCTATTCCCATGGGAATGGAGTCCCATCAACATTGGAGATCCAGGAGTCGCTTCCGTTATCCACCACTAGAGATCCTTGTTATATTCATTGGACCTTTGTGGTCTTGTATCCAATTTCTTGTAATTTCTTGGAATTCTATATCAAGGAAATGTCCAAAAGCCATAGTAATCCTGGGGCTGGTGATGACACAAGGGTCGTTTACTGGGATTTATGTCCCGGAAACCCGACCTCGACATTTGGGTTCTGGCCAATCAGAATGCGTGACTTAGATCACGCGCGCAGCAGGGGTGGAGGGGGGCATCAGCCACGGTTTGGTAGGCACACGGCTGTCGTGAGTGAACCGTGTGCTATTTGAAAACATTTCGTGAGAAGAATCTTGGTTTTTAAATCCCCATAAATCCAAAACTAACCCGAAAATCATGAAACCTGGCATGGTGTCATAACATGGCACATATATGTCAAGGAATTGTTTTCGTCCATTTTGGCACAGTTTTATTACAAGCCTCTTACTAACCCGAGCTTCTCTCAAAGAAGCCTCGTGGTTCCGATAGAGAAACGTGTCCCCCTTGTGGGCGAAACGTAATCACCGCCTCTTTTCGCCTTGTATTTTCTTCTACGGGCGACATGGAATGACAGGATATCCGTGCTGAAATTTAAACTTATTTAGGCTTCATTTGGACTTTTTATACACTAATTGAGTTTCCTAGGCATTCAATGTCCATAATTCAAATCTGAACTACAAATACATTCTCCAGTTCACCAAAATGGCTAGAAAAATTATAGATGTGTCCTTGGGTGCATGTTTAGTTCCCATGCCAGGAATGGGAACGAATTACAACCATACCGGTGTGATGGCACGTCCTCAAAAATTTCGAATCTCAGTTTTTAAATCCCCATAAATCCAAAACTCACCAGAAAGTCATCAAAGGTGGCATGGTGTCACATCATGGCACATATTTGTCATGGTAAAAACATTGCCAATTTGGGGCAAGCTTTATTACAAACCTCTTACAAACCGGAGCCCATCGCAAGAACCCTCGTGGTTTGGATATGGAAACGTGTCCCCTTGTGGGCCAAATGATAATCGCTCCCTCTTCTAGCCTCATATTTTCTTCTACACGCAACACGGAACAACAGGAGATTCGCGCTGAACTTTGAAATTATTCAGGGTTCGTTTCACCTTTTTTATTCATTAATTGAGTTTTCTAGGCATTTAATGTCCATAATTCAAATCCGAACTACAAATACATGCTCCAGTGCACCAAAATGGCTAGAAAAAATGTACATGTTTCCTTGGGTGCAAGTTTAGATCCCATGGAACGAATGGGAACGAATTCAATCGTCTCACCGTCCTGGCTTGGCCACAAACATTGTGAATTTCGGTTTTTAAATCTCTGTAAATCCAAAACTCACCAGGAAATCATGAAACTTGGCATGGTGTCACTACATGGTACAAATAATTGTCCAATTTGGGCGAAACTATATTACAAGCCTCTTACAAACCGGAGCCTGTCGCAACCCTCGTGGTTCCGATAGGGAAACATGCCCTCTTTTGGGCGAAACGATAATCCCTACCTCTTCTCGCCTTGAACTTTGTTTTCTACAAGCACCATAGAATAACAGGAGTGTCGGGCTGAAATTTGAAACTGTTCAGGGTTCGTTTAGCCATTGTATATATTACTAATAACTAAGTTTTCTATGCATTTAATGTAGTCCATAATTCAAATTTTAATTATAAGCACATGCTCCAGTGAAGAAAAAAATGGGTGGGAAATCATACATGTGTCATTGGGTGCATGTTTAGGTCTCATTTAAGGAATGGGAATGAATTACAAACTTGCCGTCATCCTGAAACATTGAGAATCTCGGTTTTTAAATCCCAGTAAATCAAAAGGTTACCCAAAAAACATGAAACTTGCCATGGTTTCATGACATGGCACATATATGTCGTGGTAAAAAAATCATCCAGTTTGAGAAGAGGGGCACACATTAGTAGTCAATGAAGTCCTTTTTGAAACAAAAAGCTGGCACATTAATATTGCAAATGGTTGTATTATATTAACTGTGTCGAAATTTAACCATACTCGCTGGCGTGCGTGCAGCTGTTTGATTAGACGGGACGAGCGCAAGAAGTCTGCCATGCAGGCTCGACGGGATGCATGCGAGCAGTCCGCCGCGCAGGCTCGACGGGACGCCTGCATCCTGTCCACCTCGCAAGCTCGACGGGACACGTGCGAGCAGCAAGGCTGCCCATGATCACCGAGAAGCAAGCTCTTTGACCTCCATGCACCAGCCGTCGCCCGCCTCGCTAACAACTTCTCCATTAATGGGTTAATTAAAGCACGTGGACGGAGGGTGTTTGCTTGTGATCCCATGTCAGCATTTGCTTTGTTCGTGTTTTCAACTCGAATTCCGCCCTAATTTAAATTGCAACATAGGGAAACGGATAATACGACCACAAGTAAAATGGCAACAGATAATACGACGACAAATTTACAATGGCGCAGATAATAATTGTCTTACATATTCCGGATAATTTAAAATGCCACATGCGGCAAAGCCTGGAAGAAACCAGGGCAAGAGAAGAAGGAAATTGCAGACATCATTCTGGGTCGCTACTGTCTCTACTCATCGACGGATCGCCGGGCGACGAAATCCTCCAGCTCCTTCTTCAATTCCTCATGACTTTGCTTGAAAGCATCCACGGATTCCTCCACCTCCTGCTCGCGCTCGATCCAGAGCTTCCTCAAGCCACCCATCAGTTCCTCAACGACCGCTTTGAGCGTCATCTCTGAGGCACTGCTCTGCTCATGCAGCATCTTCCAGCCGGCGGCCACCTCCTCCTTCTGGGCGAGCAACATGAGGAGCTTCGCATTGTCACCCATGAGTTGCTCGACGAGGCCGGTCGCCTTGTCAACCGAGGCATAGCTGATCTTGATCAGCTGCATCAATCCGTCGACCAGCTCCTCCTGCGTAGTGACGCCAGCGAGAATGTCATCGTCGCCGGGGAAGGACTTCAGGAACGCCGGCTCGTCGCGATGGCCAATGCCGCGAATGCGCTTGTGAGTGCCCTTCGTGCCCGTGAGAGCTTGTTTGAGGGCTCCGTGGCGCGCCGGGACATCTCTGATGCGGCTGCGGCTATGCGACAGGACCTCTCTAGTGCTTCCGTGTCCTTGGTCTTTGCTGCCTGGTTACATGTCCACCCTAAACTCCTCCTACCGGTCATGGTGGAATGACTTGACAGGAAAGAACAGTTTTGTGGGTGATGAGGAGAGGAACTGCGAAGTAATTTTCGAGTGGGTAGTTTTCATAGCCCAGTGCTAAGTGTGAACACATATTAGTTTGATAGGTGTGAATAGATTTGCAATTACTTATTGCATTGTAATCTGCAATGTGACGAGAAACAAGGTCAAAATTTATTGATGACAGAAGGTTGACCACGTGGTTGCTCGTCGTTGAGGCGGCCACGACGCGCTCCGCTCTCGCGTCCCTGCGCGCTCTGCTCGCCATTGAGGCAAATTTACAATGGCAACGGTTAATAACTCTTAATGATTGTCTTACATATTCAGGATAATTTAAAATGCCACATGCGGCAAGGCCCGGAACACTCACGGCCTACATATGCATACAATTATAATAAAATATAAGCTAAAAGGCTGAGCTGGCAGCCTTCCGACGATGGTCTTCTCAGACTCCATGATCAGCATGGCACCCTTGCGGCCGTTCACTCCAAGTGTCCCGACCCGCCTCTGCCTACGGAGCTGCTTGAGCTGGGAGGCTCTTGGGGCTGCTGTGCCTCTTCTAGAAGAGCTTGACAGTGTGCAATTGCACGCATGACAACTCCGCGGAACCGCTCCATTTCCATGTCTCTGGCCTGGTAGCAAATTCCGTCCATCACCTGCATCCTCAAGATATCTCGTTAGTGATGTTCTACTTCGTCGGGGACGTCAACTCCACCAAGGATGCGCTCGAGCCTGGCCACCACATCATCGGGATCGAGGTTGACACGGCCGCCGCGGGCAATGATGAATCCGCAAGCTGCATGTGTATTGACTGACTCGCAGAGATCCTCTGCCCATTCCTTGCGGGGTATCAGGCTCTCAATGAGCACTGGTGACGGCGGCTCTTCGGGTGTGTTGTCAATCATGCCATCGAGCAGCTCTGATCTTTTGCATGGTGGGTGGCAAACTACTCATCACACCTCCTCTGCAATATGTCGATTGTGCTCCCAAGGACTATCACGCAGATATCGCTACCGATGGGCCATGGTGCCTGCAGCAGCAGATGAAGCTCTTGCTCCCCGATCTGCTCCGACTCATTCTCCTCACCGAAGATGTAACACGGGTAAGCGTCGACGTCGAAGCTTTGGTTGTTGCCTCGCATGCTTGGAATAACTAATGGTAGATGTGCGAGGACTAGATCTGCGCAGAGTGTCGCAGCAGTGCGTTGCCAGCTGGGTTATATGCAGCAAGCCGTTAGCTATTGGCAGGAAATCGGATAGGGAAGAGGCACGAATTTTACAATTCACCCATGTGGAGCGCAGGAAGCATTCGCTGGAATGCGGGAAGACTAAGTGGAGCACACACAGAACTCGAATCCATATCCGGTGCCACGTGTTATTTATCACACAAGTGTTAACATAAGGAAACGTATGTGTAACTTACTAATCATCGCACACGAGTACTCGTAGACGCATCATGTGCGATACTCCTAGTCACCGCAAGCAACTAGTTTGCCTTTTTCAAAGTTTTTTGTACACACAGAATCGCACACAAACTAACTATATTAACCGTCTGTGTTGTAATTTCTCATCGCAAACAGTTCATCCGAGTCGGTTGTTAGCCACGTATCACACACATCTTGTTAAGTTTAACCGTTTCTATTGTGTTCGCTAATCAAAAACAGTTCGTCCGAGTGAACCGTATGCCCTATATCACACACACCTTGATCTGGCTAACCATTTCTGTTGCACTCCCTAATAGAAAACAGTTCATCGGAGCGAACAGTGTGCCGTATATCGCACACACATTGATATGGCTGCCCGTTTCTGTTGTTCTGCCTCATCGCAAACAGTTCGAATGGGTTAACCGTGTGCCCTGAATTCCACATGCAACTAAAATATGAACCGTGTTTGATGGCTCCGCCATCGCAAACATTTTGCACCTTTTTTGATGGTTTTTTTACATCCCCATTTGTGATTAATGCATCACACATAGTTTCGTCAAAGGGTCTCTGATCATAGTGTCGCGTTAACAGCATCCTGAAGTAGTGCATAGAAGAAAAGTTCATAAATTGCTTCAACTCTTCCATAATACTCAGTATCTCCTTCGCCGATAGCAGAGACACAACAATTTGTAGACTTTCAGTCGGCCATAGATAGCTCTTTGCCATAGGTACGAAAGCGATACCCGTAGATGTTGTATTTGTCAAATGAACGGACCTTAAAGTCAAAACCATTAGTGAGTTGTATCAATTCAACGTCCATACACTGTGAATTAGCCTACAAGTTTATTACAGAAGGAATGTTGCATTAGCCGCAAATTAGACGAAGAAATGAAATGGTCTAATGGAAATTACCGATTGTTTGAACCAAGAGATGTAACCGGGATAGCCGCCTCCATGCTTCGCCAGAAGCTCATACTCTTCGACGAATCCTTTTGGATCACCGCTCCATACGAGAATTTGGCGACGTATCGACTGTATCAAATATCCGGGAATAAGAGAAGTTCAAAGGAATTAGAAGTTGCGAAACAATGTACCGAGAACTTACTCGATGTACAGCCGCACTTCTGTTAGGTTGTTGAAGATATACAACGAAATGGTCCTCCATTCTTCGACATCCAACGATAAGGAACTAGAAGCACCGGCTGGTGCGAGATTCCCTTTGAATAGGTTGAGGTTGGATCCACCCTTTTTAGGGTCGCCAGCATTGTACCGAGGCTTCAGATTATGCAAATTACAATTTTTGGCTTCGTAGTGTGCTGTCACGAAGTTTGTCGCCTCCTCAGTAATGAATGCATTAGCCATCGATGCTTCAATTCTAGTTTATTTTTACATTTTGCTTGAAGCATCTTCTACATCCTCTCAGTTGCGTAGTGATAACCCACAAGTATAGGGGATCGCAACAGTTTTCGAGGGTAGAGTATTCAACCCAAATTTATAGATTCGACACAAGGGGAGCCAAAGAATATTTGAAGGTATTAGTAGTTGAGTTGTCAATTCAACCACACCTGGTGATTAATTATCTGTCGCAAAGTGATCAGTAGCAAAGTAATATGATAGTTTTGATAATAGTAGCAATAGCAATGGTAACGTAACAGTGATAACAGTAATTTTGTAGCAAATGTAACAGTGATGATAGCAGTAGTAACTTAGCAAGAAAAATATAAGATAAATTCATAGGCATTGGATCGGTGAGTTGTTGGATGACATTCATCATGAGGCATTTATCACCTAGGGTGATACGGCACTAGCTCCAGTTCATCACTATAATGTAGGCATGTATTCCGTAAATAGTCATACGTGCTTATGGAGATAACTTGCCTGACATCTTTTGTCCTACCGTCCCGTGGCAGCGGGGTCCTATTGGAAACTAAGGGATATTAAGGTCTGTTTTAATATAGAACCAGAACAAAGCATTTACACACGGTGAATACATGAACTCCTCAAACTACGGTCATCACCGGGAGTGGTCCCGACTATTGTCACTCCGGGGTTGACAGATCATAACACGTAGTAGGTGAGTATAACTTGCAAGATCGGATCTAGAACATGGATATAATGGTGATAACATAAATGGTTCAAATCTGAAATCATGGCACCCGGGCCCAAAGTGACAGGCATTAAGTATGGCAAAGTCATAGCAACATCAATCTTAGAATATAGTGGATACTAGGGATCAAGCCCTAACAAAACTAACTCGATTACATGATGAATCTCATCCAACTCCTCACCGACCAGCGAGCCAATGAAGGAATTACTCACTCCCGGTGGGGAGCATCATGGAATTGGCGATGGACAAGGGTTGGTGATGACGAAGAACGAAGATCCCCCTCTCCGGAGCCCCAAACAGACTCCAGATCTGGTCTCCCGATGAAGAACTAGGGTGACGGTGGATCCATCTCATGGATCGCGATAATTCTTTTTTCCTGATTTTTTTTGGAAAAATAGGATTTTATAGAGTCGGTTTTAGAGTTTGTGGGGCCACCAGGTGGGGACAACCCACCTAGGCGTGCCAGGAGAGGGGTGCGCGCCCCGGTGGGTTGTGCCCACCCAGGTGCCCCTCTCCGGTAGGTCTTGGCTCATGAAATTCTTGTTCATTGTATAAAAATTCCTCGCAAAGTTTTTTTCCATTCCGAGAACTTTTATTTCTGCACAAAAACAACACCATGGTAGTTCTGCTAAAAACAGCGTCAGTCCAGGGTTAGTTTCATTCAAATCATGCAAATTAGAGTCCAAAACAAGAGGAAAAGTGTTAGGAAAAGTAGATTCGTTGGAGACGTATCAACTCCCCCAAGCTTAAACCTTTGCTTGTCCTCAAGCAATTCAGTTGATAAACTGAAAGTGAAAAATAAAAAAATTTACGAACTCTTTTACTCTTGTTTGCATAAATAAGCTTAAATAGCACCCAGGTTTTCAGCCAACATTATAACTAACCATGCCGACAATAACTCTTAAAGATTATATTAACTCATATCAATGACATAATCAGCTAGCGAGCAATAATAAGACATCTCAAAAGGCAACACATTGTCAAAACAACCATGATATAATATGACAATAGTGGTATCTCGCTAGCCCTTTCTGAGACCGCAAAACATAAATGCAGAGCACCTCCAAAGTTCAAGCAACGACTAAACATTGTTATCCATGGTAGAAAAGATCCAGTCATGATGCACCCAACATTAGCTACACACAATGCATAAGTCATGACATGAGTTCTCTTAGGTTCTAGCGCTTGTTTTATAAGGTGATGACACAACATAAAAGTAAATAGATGGTCCCTTCGCAGAGGGAAGCACTGATTTGCAAAGGTGCCAGAGCTCAAGTTTTTAAAACAGAGGTAAATGATATTTTGAGACATGCACCCTTCTCATTCACTTCACGGCCATCAGTTATCAATATCTTCCATGCTAAGCATGCTAGTGGCGGTTCCCAAATGATAAAAGTAAAGGTTTTGACTCCATTGGGAGTTTTTGTTTGATTATTTGTAAGTTTTTTATGTTTCCAGTTTGGGACTGGGCATCCCTATTACCGCCCTTTTCTCGCACGATGGCGAGTGAATAAACACTCGACCTGAGAATAACCCGCTTAGCATGGAAGATACCGACCACCTCCTGTCGTTCCATGAATGATCCAGCACACAAAAAGGATATTTATTAGATGTTTTTAGAGGTGGCACATGCAAATTTACTCAGGACGGCAGGGTAATACCGCATATTGGTAGGTATGGTGGACTCATCTGGAATAACTTTGGGTTCAAGGTTTTTGATGCACAAGCAGAATTCCCACTTAGTACAGGCAAAGGCTAGGAATTAGATCGAGAAGCAGCCAGCTAGAGAACAACAACGGCCATGAACATGCATTATGCATAAGTAACATTGGGCACTAGCATGAGTAGGATATGAACACCATGAACATAAATATCATAGAGGCTATGTTGGTTTTGATTCAACTACATGCATGAACATGTGCCAAGTCAAGCCGCTCGAACATTCAGAGGAGGATACCATATCATCATACTACATCACAACCATTTTAACGCAATGTTGATATCCAAGGTAAATCATTATCCACTTCCAGCTACTTATGCATGGCATGAGAAACTGTAATCTCTAATTGTCATTGCAAACATCTTTAATCATAATGGGCTGAATCATGGATGCTAGGTTAAACATATTTACACAAACAAAACAAGTTGAGTTCATACCAGTTTCTCTCTGCCACGGCCAGTTCATCAAATATTTTCATTATTGCCTTTCACTTGCACGACCGAACGATATGAAAATAATAATAGTGCAAGAGTGCCATGGACTAAGCTGGAATCTGCAAACATTTTATTCAACAGGAGAAGACAAGGTAAAATAGGCTCTTTGTTGATCAACAATTATTCATATGAGATCCACTCAACATTTTCATCGTGGTCTTCTCCTGGGTACAACTCGAATAGAAGGTAAAGAAATTCAGAGAAACACACTGAAATACTTTTGGAGTTTTTGGTTTTCTTGAACAAGCCAAATAAAAGGGAAAAACAAAAATGAGAAAAACTATTTACATGGGAAAGCTCCCAACAAAATAAGAACAAGGAAATCTTTTTGAGTTTTCTTTTTAGTACTAAAGCTAAGCATGCATAGAAAGTAAACTACCTACACCTATTTGTTTTTGTTTTTCTAAAGTTTTTCAAACACACAAGAAGAAAGCAAGAAAAATAAATATAAACATGCATGATACAATGAAAAAGTGTGAACACCGACAAATTAAATAAGTGAACATGAATGTAATGTCGGTGGGAAACATGTACTCCCCCAAGCTTAGGCTTTTGGCCTAGCTTGGTAATCGATTAGAAGCCTAGATAGTAGTTGGGGTACTGAGGAGCGGGCATCCACTGGTCCCACTGCTGAGGCTCTTCCTCCTCCTCTGCACCAGCCTCATCGTTCCAGTGGGCAATGATGTCCGCAGGCATAATCCTATATCCGCCCTGGCAACAGGATCAAACAAAGCAGGAGTGGACAATGGAATAATATCATGAGTTTCAATGCTGAAAACCAAGTTATAAGGAATAGTGATGTCAGGGTAATCTCACGCAATAAAATGGTGGTGTTCCATGGCTGCGCGGTCTAGGTAAACCTTGGTCAGAGGGTAATCATGAAGGCGTATCTCAACCTCAAAGTGAGCCGCCAAACGAGTAGCGAAAATCCCACCATGTATTTTACCCTTGGACCTATTAATGTGGAGGCGACATGCCACAATAGCTCCTAAGCTATAAGTGTTGTCGCCCTCTAATACACGATGCAAAACAGCAAGGTCTGGTGAGCTGAGCGCACCCACCTTCTCTCTAGCAAGCAAGCATTTTGCAATGAAAATAGCAAAGTAATGAACGGCAGGAAAATGCAAGCCAGCGGCAGTGATAGCTGACACCCCTCTCTCATATCCCACCGGCAAGGTACGATAGAAGGCCTCAAACGCTGTCGGCCTAGGCTCAGCTAAGCTCCCATCAGAAGGGATCATGCATATGTTACAAAATTCAGTAAGTGGTATCTGATGGGTTTCAGCATATAAATCAAACCGCACATCAGGAGGATTATTCCTAGGACGGAAAGTAAAGCTTCAAACAAAGGAGTTTGTGAGAAGATGATATTGTTCGCATTCAGCTGCAATGAAGTTGGTGAGGCCGGCATTAGCAGCATATTGTGTGAACTCCTGAAGGATCCGAGTCTCTTCCATGAACAGGGTGTGTGGCCGTTTGCACGGTCGTACTTCCATTAACCTCCGAGGATGAAGATCACTGTCAAATGACTCCCCAATAACACCCTTGGAGTTCTTCTTGGAACCAAACTTCCTAAAGATATTCATGGTTTTCCTATGAACAAAATTCTGAAAAAAAATTCTAAACAGAACTTCGTAAGAATGATACCAACCACTCATAGGGATACATAGAGGCCATATCAAGCATTCAATCTACTTAGAACTCTAGGAATTCAACATGCAAGCTCATCTACAGTAGCACCAAGAGTAGCTAATTATTATGAATATAAACCACTAAAACAATAACTAATTGGACAAATGTTGAGTCACATACCAAGCAACAATCCCCCGAAATAGTTTCGAAAACGGAGCTTCGAGCAAAGATATCGAAATCTGCGGGCTTGAGAGCAAGAACACGAGAGAGAGAGAGAGAGAGAGAGAGAGAGAGCAATGGAGAATTTTTTTCTGAAGGTAAGTGATGATGTGTTGTGAAGGGATAAGTGAGGGGGCCCATGTTGGGACCACAACCCACCAGGGCGCGCCTAGGGGTCCTGGCGCGCCCAGGTCGGTTGTGCCCACCTGGTGCACCTCCCTCTGATATTATTTGCACCAGAAATTCTTAAATATTCAGAAAAAAATTGTATTAAATTTTCAGAGCATTCTGAGAACTTTTATTTTTGGGTCATTTTTTATTGCACGGCAAATTCAGAAAACAGACAAAACATGGCATCTTATTTTATTTTACTAATAAAAATAGAAAATAAAAAGTAGGGACAGAAGGTAGTGCTTACTAAATTCATCAACTTCATACCGCTCAGAAATGATCCATTAACTAGGTTGATCAAGTCTTATTAACAACCACTTTCGATTAGCATGAAACCAAAGAATTTCCATAAATCACTAAGTTACCTCAATGGGGATATGAATATCCCCAACAATAAGCATTTCATATTTCTTTTTAACAGTAGGTAGAGGTATTTTTAAACTTCCAATAGTGATTGTCGGAGATTTTTCAATGACATTAATACCATTCACTTGGAATTGTTTCTTCGGAAAGTGCACCGTATGCTCATTACCATTGATATGAAAAGTGACCTTGCTTTTATTGCAATCAATAACAACCCCTGTAGTATTCAAGAAGGGTCTACCAAGGATAATCGACATGTTGTCGTCCTCGGGCATCTCATGTATAGCAAAGTCAGTCAAAATATTAACATTAGCAACAACAACGGGCACATCCTCACAGATACCGATAGGTATGGCAGTTGATTTATCTGCCATTTGCATAGATATTTCAGTAGGTCTGATTTTATTCAAATCAAGTCTTTTATATAATGAGAAAGGCATAACACTAACACCAGCTCCTAAATCACATAAAGCAGTTTTCATATAATTCTTTTTGATGGAGCAAGGTATAGTTGGTATTCATGGATCTCCAAGTTTTTTAGGTACTCCATCTTTAAAAGTATAATTAGCAAGCATAGTGGCAATTTCAGCTTCTGATATTTTTATCTTATTAGTGATGATGTCTTTCATATACTTTGCATAAGGAGGCATTGTCAAGATATCAATCAAGCGAGTACGCAAAAAGACTAGCCTCAGCATTTCAGCAAAGCGTTCAAATTCTTCATCATCTTTATTTTTAGTTGACTTAGGTGTAAAAGGCATTGGTTTTTAAACCCACGGTTCTCTTTCTTTACTGTGTTTCCTAGAAACAAAGTCAACTTTATCATACCTTTTACTCTTAGGTTGTGGGTTATCAAGATCAAAAGGTGGTTCTATCTCAACATCATTGTCTTGTTCTTTTTCATTATTAGGTTGAGAGTCTTCATGAACATCAACATTATCTTTTTCAATATCACTAGGTGAATGTTCATTACCAGACTGAGTTTCAGCATCAGATAGAGAAGTTTCATTATCATTATCAGGAGGTTTCTCTAGTTCAGGTTCACTAGAGGCATGCAAAGTCCTATCATTTTTCTTCTTCTTTTTATTTTTAGAAGAACTAGGTGCAGTGGTTTTGTTCCTTTGTGAATCCTTTTCAATTCTTTTTGGGTGTCCCTCAGGATAAAGTGGCTCCTGAGTCATGTTTCCTCCTCTAGTTGCAACTCTAACAACAAAGTCATGTATATTATTCATTTCATCAAGCAATTCTCTTTTAGATTTAGCAACTTGTTCTAACTGAGTTTGAACCATAGAAGCATGTTTTCCAACACCTCTAACATCATTTGAGATTCTAAATAACAAAACACTCAAGCGAGCAATCATATCAGAATTGTATTTCAATTGTTTCATAACATTTGCATCGAAGTGATCTTGTTTTCCAATGTAATTTTCAAACTCATAAAGGCATTGGCTAGGGTGCATATTGTGAGGATTGTCATTATCATTGAACTTCATTAAAGAATTTACCTCTACCACCTTAAGCAGTGGTGGTGTATTAAGCCCATGTATTTCTTCAATAGGAGGTAAAATTTTAACATCCTCAGCATTAATACCTTTTTCCTTCATAGATTTCTTCGCCTCTTGCATATCTTCAGGACTGAGATATAATATACCCCTCTTCTTCAGAGAGGGTTTAGCCGGTGGTTCAGGGAGAGTCCAATCATCATAATTTGTCAATATGTTATTCAATAATTCTTCAGCTTGACCAACAGTTCATTCCCTAAAAACACAACCAGCACAACTATCTAGGAAATCCCTAGAAGCATCAGTTAGTCCATATAGAAGATATCAAGTATTTCATTTTTCTTAAGACGATGATCAGGCAAAGCATTAAGTAATTGGCAAAGCTTCCCCCAAGCTTGTGGGAGGCTCTCTTCTTTAATTTGAACAAAGTTAAATATTTCTTGTAAGGCAACTTGTTTCTTATGAGCAGGGAAATATTTTTCAGAGAAGTAATAAACACTGGTGCGCGTCGGTCCTAAACAAACGGGTTTAACCCCCTTCCGTGACGGCATTTGGAACCGTTGCCAAGTGAGTGTGGGCATAGGGGGTCCTTCCCACACGACCCAGAAACCATCGGGGATATGGAGCAGTGATCCAGAGGCCTTCCAAAATGTAATCGTGTGCGATGAAGCACACACTAAATTCTTCCGCACATGTGGTATCGGTGATTAAGCGTTTCTAATGATGAGGTGAAACCATACGATCTGTCATAACAAACCATTTGGGAAACAGTATGTAAAGCACACGGGCCAACATATGAATTGTGTGTGATTTGTGCCCCCATCGCACATGAGTTTTCTGCGTAACCCGTCTGCCATGCTAGACTGTACTGCACACGTTTGCCAACAATTACCGTCTGCGATAATGTTCTATCACAAATGGTTCAGGAGTCCCTTCGCACACATACAAGTGTTGCAGACCGTTTGTGATTTGTTGGGTATCACCGACGGTTGCCGCAAGAGTGACGTGTGCTTTTCGTTTGGGATCCCACATGTTTCCTGAAAAATTACGACCGGGATTGTATTTTGCATTGGGCACGGTTTACTCCCAGTTCTCGTGTGCGATAACACGATATCACAAACGGTTCCGGAGACCCTACGCACACGTAGTAGCACTGCAAATCATTTGCGATCTGCTATGTATCACCGATAGTTCCGCTATGATTGACGTATGCGTTCCGATGTGGATCGCACACACTCATTTAGTTGAACCATGTGCGGAGCAATTGCCAGGTTAAAACAAAAATATCCCATTTTGAATCGGCGCGCAAAAAGAAAATTCGCCACAATATTCAATTGAACAAATAGTGTTCATAGGAAGAACATTCATCAGATTTCACAACAATTGCAATTGAACATATGGTAGCTAAATTCCAATGATTTGTACACACATATATGCATTACATAATTAATCATAGTGTACGAAATACGAAGACCTAATCACATGGAAAACAATGGATCCATGCATTATATGTTTAGTGGCTAACTGTTACTCAATGTTTCAGGAAAACGCATGCTGAAATATTCATTATCACAAGTGGGATTGATGTAGTGATCTAGGAATAAGTCCCTGATAAATCTCCGAACCATCAGCAATTCACCAGCCGGGAGCGGTTCAGGGGTCCTCGATTTTAAGATGAGCTGCAGTATTTTTAAGATCAGAATGTGCCATATGAGTGGAGTATAAGATATTAATGAAGATACACTTATTAGTACTAATTCCCGAGGATCGTCACAACTATCAGCAGATTTGCAGATGGAGATCATGTGTCTGCAAACATAGTATCCACAAAGGTTGGTCCCTGCTTCTTGCTGAGGACACTGAAATTTTTTGTACAAAATTAGTCATGTATTTGTCCTGTTAGGAACAACCTAACCGGTGTTAGATGTATTATTTTTTCTTTGGACAAAATAGAAAGAGGTTTATTTAGAAGCTTGAACATTTGACTAGCGTAAGGAATGGTATTGGCAGACTGTTGGATAAATTTTCCGAAAATAGTGGATTTTGGTGTGTTACAGGAGAAACGATCTCGTGCTATAGAGGTTGTTCCATCTTGAATAGGTTCCCTGGTTTAGTTTTCCACAATGCGAGCACACTGCAAATGATGATGAATTTTGACAACATCAATTATAGAACCAGATATGAATGTAAATTAATTTCAACATCATAGAGTTCAATACCTATCCAAGAATTGTTGAACATGCGTCAGATCCTGAGCATTTCTTGATTCTCTGAGAGAATTGATGTAGTAAACTATGTTCTTGTTTGGAACAACGAATACTAATATCTAGTGATTGCTACATATTAATAAAGCCATGAACTTATGAATGATGTCGAAATCTAAAAGACAATTAGTGTATGTGTGGTTGTTTACTTGACTTACCATTCATGATATGGCCAGAGAAATGATTGTGCATGGGATGTGTTTTCGAAGATACGGACGACCGTGTTAATGGCCCAGTCCCGTCGGTCCTTACCATCTAATGTTGTGCCATTTGCTAATGCAGGCCCTATGAAATACACACTCTCCCTTTTTCTTTTCTGTGCGCTCAATCCCCTGAGAGGAATAGAATGCATTTAGCTGTTTATCATTTACAGCCTTGTATGGAGAAGTTGATCAGTGTTTGTTAAGTACTTGCAAAATCAGGCATCTAACAAGAGTGGCATCGAGCACGTTGAAGTTGAAGAAGAGATGTAAGTCCTCGAAAATCACATTGATGGAACTAGCATCGTGTCGGAAATGATCTCTGTTGTAGTGGACTAGCAAACCATGATGGCCTTCTGACATTTGATCCATGCAATATTCATGTAACTCGTGGCAACTGGAGCTGCACTCATCAAACTATTCACCAACAAGAAATGGCTAGCCATGGACATACTTGCGTGCTTGAAGTATAGCTGCTTTACTTTCAGCAAGCAACAATTCTACTTCTTCATCATCCATGGTGTCAGAAATAATATTACTTCCCGATTCGAATAAGCTGCTATTAATTTGGTTCTGGGCGATGAGTGCTTTAAGTAAGAGGAAGTCGTTCTCTTTCCTCTTCACTCTCCTGCTGTGCTTCCTCGTGGGTTTAGCCCTTTTGGACACTTCCTTCTTGTTACTTGAAGCATTTCTGGCAGAACGTCTAGTTGGCTACAAGTTAGACTGCCGAGCAGACGGTGAAGCTTGGATGGACTGCTTAGCTGACGGTTTATCTATGCCGGACCGCTGAGTTGGCGGTGTTGTTGTGACGGACAGCTGGGCTGTAGGAGCAGAGGCATCGGACTGCTGAGCATGCGTTGAAGCTATGTCGGGTTTCTGCGCAGGTGGTGCCAACTTGCCAGTGTGCTGAGGAGGTCATGCCAACGCGTTGGTTTCCTGAGCAGGAAGTGCTGACGCATTGGTATGTTGATCACGCGCCTGCGGACCGATGGACTAATGAGTAGTTGGTTCTAGACCTACAGACTGCTTAGCAGGCGGTTTCGAAGCATCAGTCTGCTTAGCAGTCTGTTCCACCTGGTTGGTCTACTAAGCATGTGTTGCAGCTGGGTCTCCCCCCGCTGCTTCAGCGGCCGGCATCTGAACCGGTGGTGCATCATCAGCAGTTGTAGGTCTTTCCACTGGCTTCTTTGGGGTGGAGGATGACATGGCCTGTACGCCACAAAGTTGTTGAGGAACATAGTAATTTCAAAAGATTTCCTACGCACACGCAAGATCCATCTAGGTGATGCGTAGAAACGAGAGGGGAGAGTGTTGTCCACGTACCCTCATAGACCGTAAGCGGAAGCGTTATGACAACGCGGTTGATGTAGCCGTACGTCTTCATGATCCGACTGATCCTAGCACCGAAGGTACAACACCTCCGCGATCTGCACATGTTCAGCTTGGTGATGTCCCACGAACTCTAGAACCAGCTAAGGTCGAGGGAGAGTTTCGTCAGCACGACGGCGTGATGACAGTGATGATGAAGTTGCCGACGCAGGGCTTCGCCTAAGCTCTACAACGATATGATCGAGGTGGAAATCTGTGGAGGGGGGCACTGCACATGGCCAAACAATCAACTTGTGAGTTTATGCGGTGCCCCCCTCCCCCGTATATAAAGGAGTGGAGGAGGAGGAGGGCCGGCCCTCGATGGTGCACCTCAAGGGGGGAGTCCTACTCCTGGTGGGAGTAGGATTCCCCCTTCCCTTGTTGGAGTAGGAGAGAAAGGAAGGGGAGAGAGAGGGAAGGAAGGGGGACCGGGCCCCCACCCAATTCGGATTGGGCTTGGGGGGCGCACCCTCCACCTTGGCCGCTTCCTCCTCTCTCCCACTAAGGCCCAATAAGGCCCATACACTCCCCGGGGGGTTCCGGTAACCCCCAGGTACTCCACTAAATGCCTAAACTCACCCGGAACCATTCCGATGTCCAAACATAACCTTCCGATATATCGATCTTTATGTCTCAACCATTTCGACACTCCTCATCATGTCCGTGATCATATCCGGGTCCCCGAACTACCTTCGGTACATCAAAACACATAAACCCATAATATTGATCGTCATCGAACGTTAAGCGTGCGGACCCTACGGGTTTGAGAACTATGTAGACATGACCGAGACTCACTTCCGGTCAATAAGCAATAGCGGAACCTGGATACTCATATTGGTTCCTACATATTCTACGAATATCTTTATTGGTGAAACCACATAACAACATACGTTGTTCCCTTTGTCATCGGTATGTTACTTGCCCGAGATTCGATCGTCAGTAGCTCAATACCTAGTTCAATCTCATTACCGGCAAGTCTCTTTACTCGTTCCCTAATGCAACATCCTGTAACTAACTCATTAGTCACATTTCTTGCAAGGCATATAGTGATGTGCATTACCGAGAGGGCCCAGAGATACCTCTCTGACACACGGAGTGACAAATCCTAATATTGATCTATGCTAACTCAACAAACACCATCGGAGACAACTGTAGAGCATCTCTATAGTCACCCAGTTATGTTGTGATGTTTGATAGCACACTAAGTGTTCCTCCGATATTCGGTAGTTGCATAATCTCATAGTCATAGGAACATGTATAAGTCATGAAGAAAGAAATTACAATAAACTAAACTATCATTATGCTAAGCTAACGGATGGGTCTTGTCCATCACATCATTCTCTAATGAGGTGATCCCGTTCATCAAATGACAAAACATGTCCATGGCTAGGAAACTTAACCATCTTTGATTAACGAGCTAGTCAAGTAGAGGCATACTAGGGGCACTCTGTTTGTATATGTATTCACACATGTACTAAGTTTCCGGTTAATACAATTCTAGCATAAATAATAAACATTTATCATGATATAAGGAAATATAAATATCAACTTTATTATTTCCTCTAGGGCATGTTTCTTTCAAAAGTCGGGCCGGCTGATCACAGGTTGATGCATCAGTTCGCGAGAGCTGCTGTGGCAAGGAGAGTGTCACCGGTTTAGGGGCGACACTGGTTGCTCTTGTAGGGGCTTCAGGAATCTCATCGATGAACTGTATTTCCTTTCGTGGCCACTAGATGTGATGTAACAGTGTTTCTCCCAAGGTCCTTTGCTCATTGAAGTCTCCTAGGACATTCTTCAGGGCAAATTCATTGAATCCCGGCTTTACTTCAGTCACGTAGCACTTCACACAGCCTGTCTTCAATGACAGATTATCCAAGAAGAGGCCATCTTCCAAGAAGGGTGGGCAAACCCAGGCTATTGCACATTTTAATGTACCTTCATAATGTGCAAGCACGCCCTTCAGTCTGTCTTTCATTCTAGATAGATCAGATATAGCATCATCACGAGCAGCTGCAGTCTCAGTGTCGCTGGGGTTAGCTGATGCACAGCTACTCTTGTGCAGTGTTGTCTCGCAATAAGCAGCATCCTCCATGCCCGGCTCCCCTCCCATCTGCTGGCTATCTGTCAGTGTTAGAGTCTTCTACATCATCATTGACTCCTCAACATCCTTTCGAACAGCCGGATAAATCTCCTTCTTCAACCTTTCATACAATGCATTCTGCTTCATTTCACTCCTCGCTTTTTTCATGTTGAGCCTCTCTTCTTTGCTGAGTGTGAAAGCCCTCTTGTGCGGGACATTAACACCTATACCCCTTGCATGGCCAGGGGGCTCTTTTGTGTCCAGAGCAATGGACAGAATGTCACATGGCCCTGAGTTCCTGTAGAACCTTCCAGGGATCTTGGAAGGCTCTAACATCACTTCATACAGTTTGGCGTCATGTGCGTTTTCAAAGTAATCAGTTCCGTCATCACGCCTCTTTGCATGTGCCCGCAAGTAGTCTCTGGCGCGTTCGCCCCTGATTTCACTAAAGGCCGGATTCCCACCCGCAGCTACTGCTTCTTTGTCCTCCTGTTCCCATATCAGTTTAATGACATAGTATCCTGCCACACCCATACGGTGGGGGTGTATGTTCTTCTTCTGAAGTTCTGATTGCTCGAAACTCTTCTCAGCAAACTCTTTCGTTGCCCTGACCCTTTTGAATTCTGCCCAGTCTGCCTTTGTAATTTGGGGGTATGTGGGGATTGGGTCCTTGCCTTCACTCAAGTACTTCTTGTACAGCACGTGCTTCCACTACTAATGGCGCATGTCTGTGTGGCGGTGCCACGGTGCGCCATTAGTATAAAAATTATTTTTTTTCTTTTTTGCAAAACTACTACTGGCGCATGTCTGTGTGGTGCGCCATTAGTATGTTGGGTTACTAATGGTGCATGTCTGTGTGGTGCGCCATTAGTAACCTGGGACCAGCTAGATATTTTTGGACAGCCACACCTACACACTCACTTTCCCCACTTCATTCCCCCCACCTCCTTCTCTAAGCTTGTCGGCTCCCTCCTCCTCCTCACCTAATTTGCACCATAGATTCATCAAAATTAAGTGTTTAAATTACCTTTTTTTTGATAGGTAAGTAAGGGGAAAGCTATCTTCATGTTGTAAATCTACTTTTTTTCTCCCTAGCTCGCTCCAACAACGTGCACATGCACTTTTTGTGGCCTAGCTAGATCTATGTATGTTTGTGGTGTTGCATATGTTTGTGGTGTTGCATATATGTTTGTGTTTGCAGGTACCGGTATTTGAAATGCGATAGTTGCATGCCGGAATGTTGATTCATTTCCGTTTCGGCGAGAATTTTGGCACAATGCATTCTTTTTGGTCCTATTTTTAGGGAAAGTCATGCCAAATTTTTTCTTGGTTCTAAAATATTGTTTTCCCCTACCCCGCAGGTGACCATGGTCCGCACGATGACCGAAGGCATTGTGAATAGGTTTTTGAGCTCCGCAAAGGCCGAGATGCTTCAAAAGAACGAGACGGAGATAAGATATCCGCGTCGAAGATGCAAGCTGAAGAGCCTTATTGCGGACCCGGATTCCGGGCAGGTGCGGGACCACCTGCTCTTGCGTGGTTTCATGGATGGCTATCAGTGGCAAGGTGATGAAGATGACTATGAAGTCGTCCATGGGGGGCGGGCAAGAAATGAGGAAGGGCAGCAAGACAACCACCGCGGCTCGAGCGGGCGAGAAGACGACGAATCTCCAGGACATGATCACGACGGTGATGCTGTACACAGTCATCATGTAGAAGATGCCGGACATGATGATGGGGAAGATGCCAGAGCAGACGAAGGGCATGATCATGAAGATCTAGATGCCGGAGGAGCAGACGACGATGGACCATCGATGGGCTGGGTGCAGGACCCCCATATTCAAGAGCTGCTTCTCAAGCAGACGGATAACGCAAGAGCTGCCGCCCGAGAGAAAGCCAAGCTGGATCAACTGGAGATAGACGCGGTTACTCCATTGTATGAAGGATGTAGACCCAAGGATACCCGCCTGAAAGTAACGCTCATGGCTTTGGAGATGAAGGTAAAACACAAAATGACTGACGCATGCTTCGACGAGAACATGTCATTCCGGCACGAACGTCTTCCCAAGGGGAACAAGTGCCCGACTAGTTTCGAGGAGGCGAAGAAAGTCGTGTGTCCTCTGGATTTACCGCACGTGAAATACCATGTGTGCATGAACAATTGCATCATTTATCGGGGCGAGCACACGGAGTCTACCATATGTCCGGTGTGCGGCATCACTCGATACAAGAAGAGGAAGAAAGCTCCTCGAAAAGTGGTGTGGTACTTTTCGATCACTCCTCGTCTGCAGCGGTATTTCACGGACCCTAAGGTAGCAAAGCTCCTGCGTTGGCACGCAGATAGGGAGGAGAAGAAGCGAGAAGATGACGCAAATGATCTGCAGATAAATAAAAAAGACAAGATGCTGAGTCACCCTAAGGATGGGAGCCAGTGGCAAGCGTTGAACTTCAAACACCCAGAATTTGGGAAGGATCCAAGGAACATCGTGCTGGGCGCGAGCACCGATGGAGTCAATCCGTTTGGCAGCCAGAGAAGCACACATAGCACCTGGCCTGTGTTTGTGTGGATGTACAACCTTCCCCCCTGGTTGTGCATGAAGAGGAAGTACATTAACATGAGTATGCTAATTGAAGGGCCAAAACAACCAGGGAACGACATCAATCTGTATCTAGGGCTGCTGAAAGAGGAGCTAGACACGCTGTGGAAAACGCCAGCCAATACATGGGACGCCGCAGAGAAAGAATATTTCCCTATGAGAGCCGCACTGCTCACGACGGTGCATGACTATCTCGGTTACGGATATCTCGCGGGGCAGGTGGTCCACGGATTTTCTAGATGCATCAGGTGCATGGATGACACAACGTACCGCCAGCTAGATAGAGATCCCGGGTCTTCGAAAACCATGTTCATGGGACATCGAAGATGGCTTCACGACAATGACCCGTGGAGGAAACGCAAGGATCTGTTCGATGGTGAAATCGAACTCCGAAGACGCCCGCGTACGAGGAGCGGCGAGGAAATAGATGGGCTGTTGAAAAATTGGAAAGATTGCCCACTGCCGGGAAAGAAGCAAAAGGCGCCAGAGCCGGGAAAGAAGCGAAAGGCGCCAGAGCCGCTGCTGAAGGTATGGAAAACGAGGTCTGTTTTCTGGGACTTGCCATACTGGAAGATCCACCGTGTGCCTCACAGCCTTGATGCCATGCATATCATGAAGAACGTGTGCGAGAGTCTGCTTGGTACCCTGCTCAACATGCCAGAGAGGACCAAAGATGGGCCGAAAGCAAGGGCAGACTTGAAATCAATGGGCATCAGGCAGGAGCTTCACGCTAATGATGATGATGATGATTATGAGGCGAAGCAGGACACAGAAAGTCGTCGCAAAGGCAAAAAGGCCAAGAAGACCGGGAATGACTACCCTCCCGCGTGCTTCACTCTAAGTCAGGAGGAGATCGAGCAGTTTTTCACCTGCCTCGTAGGAGTAAAACTTCCTTATGGTTACGCGGGGAAGATAAGCAGATACCTAGACCCAGCAAAGCAGAAGTTCAGCGGGATGAAGTCTCAAGACTGTCACGTGCTGATGACGCGGATACTTCCAGTTGCAATCCGTGGGATCATGGACGCGCACGTCCGTGAAACGCTATTTGGCCTATGCAACTTTTTTGACGTCATCTCTCAGAAGTCGGTTGGCGTGAGGCAACTCAGAAGGCTACAGGAAGAGATCGTGGTGATACTATGCGAGCTTGAGATGTACTTCCCGCCCGCATTCTTCGATGTTATGGTGCATCTGCTGGTCCATATCATGGAGGATATCATCCAACTCGGGCCGACGTTCCTGCACAGCATGATGCTGTTTGAAAGGATGAATGGTGTCATCAAAGGATACGTTCACAACATGTCACGTCCAGAGGGAAGTATAGCCAGGGGCTTTCTGACCGAAGAGTGCATCTCCTACTGCATGAATTATCTAGGCATCGAGAACCCCGTTGGTCTGCCCGTCAACAGGCACCTCGCTAGGCTCGCTGGATGGGGTCACCATGAGGGTCGCCGCGAAATGCATGTCGACTTCGAGGGTCGACTCGCCGACTTTGAAAGAGCAAACCTAGTCGCGCTACAACACATAGACGTGGTCGATCCTTGGGTGGTAGAGCACAAAACCTTTATTGAGAAGACGTACAATGACCGAGGCCAATAGAGGACGGACGGAGATATAATCAAAGAGCACAACTCATGTTTCACACGTTGGTTCAAGAAGAAGCTTCTGTCGTACCCTTTACATGAGGATTCTTCCACAGAAGAACAACTCATATTCGCCTTGTCGCAGGGCACCGAGCACAACCTGATGACCTATGAGGAGTACGATATCAACGGCTACACATTCTACACCGAGGACAAGGACATGAAGAGCGATGGTTATCAAAACTCCGGGGTAACGATGGAATCCTACACCGGTAATGACAAGGACAGATACTACAGAAGGATCGAGGAAATCTGGGAGCTGAGCTATGCTGGAGTGAAGGTCCTGATGTTCCGTGTCAGATGGGCCAAGAGCGTCCTAAAAGAAGACCGGTATTTCACCACCATGGTTATACCCGAAGCCAAATCCAAGACCGCGGGCGCAAACGTCACCGCGAAAAATGAGCCATGGGTACTGGCTTCCCAAGTGGACCAATGCTTCTTCATTACCGACCCGTCAAAGCCCAGTCGTGTTGTCGTGAGGAGAGGAAAAAGGAAGATCATCGGAATGGATGGAGTAGCCAATGAGCAAGACTTCGACAAGTACGGCGACCCAAAGATCGAACATGACGACGACGATGAAGTAGCAGCATACACCACAAGAAGAAGCAGGACCACCCTACCTAAAGGACGTCCGTTCCGCAGAAGAACTCCATTTGCGAAAAAGAAGGGCAGGAAGATTATGAACAGATAGCTAGCTAAGAATCACTGTATTTAAATCATAGTCTTTATTTCTCGGTTGTATTTCATGGGCACTTTTTGATATCATGAATATTTTTAAATTTCATTGGCACTTTTTGAATTCATGAATATTTTTTCAAATTTGCTGATATTTTTTCATACTCAATATGATAAAATATTGAATATTCATGAGGACACTTGATCTTGATCCCCTTCCATCTCGATCTCGATTCCCCCTCCATCTCGATCTCAATCCCACCCGCACCCTCCCCCGCTAGCTCCACCGCCACCGACGACCCACC